>NW_027421213.1:0-37840 GCF_009905375.1 Apium graveolens | reverse complement strand
ATTGATTGTCATACCGATTGTCATACTAATACAATCAGTTGTCTTTTTGGAATTAAAACAGATTTTAACCAATTAAAAATTCTGAAAAATCTTAATATTAATTCTGAATTAATTAATCAATTAATTTAATTAATCAAATAAATTAATCTTTGCAGATTTAATTTATTTTCTTAATTAAATTATATGACTTAATTAATTAATAGAGAATTAATACTAACCCTGAGCAGCAACCAATCTTCTGAATATCTTCTAAAAATCACTGAGAATTATGAATCAATTCCACCACTTCAATGTTGACACTCGATGTACTGTCTGGTTCATGAGTGACTAACTTCCGTGACGTTTCTTCATGTCTTGACTTTGACACTTTGATTTTCTTCAGATTAAATCCTTGTAATTAATGATACTCTGAGAGATCTCTGTCACTTGATTAAATCCACGATCTTGATTTATATCACTGAGGCATGATCAACTTCTTGAACTTCTTCCAGTGAATTAACTCCTCAAGTCTGTAGATGAACCTTGTTCTGAATCCTTTGACAGATATTACTTTGCGAGATCTCTCTGACGGTCGATCCACTATTTACTTATTACATTCTTATTTGAGTTGAGTTGAATCCTCGAATATACAAATAGGCTATGATATATGACTTACAACAACCAAAGACATGAAGAAAATTAAGAGTTGGCTTCTTGTTCTTGAACAATTGATAGGGAGTCATGCATCTTGCTTGATTAACCAGGGAAATATTCTGAGTGTAGCATGCAGTATTTACAGCTTCAGCCCAGAAATATATTGGCAGTTTAGATTCTTTAAGCATTATCCTTGCAGCTTCAATAAGTGATGTTCTTCCTTTCCACTACTCCATTCTGTTGTGGAGTTCTTGCTGCTGAAAACTCATGCAGAATCCCATTTTCCTCACCGAATGCTCTCATGACAGAATTCTTGAACTCAGTTCCATTGTCACTCCTGATTCTTCTAACCTTGAAATCAGGATGATTATTGACTTGCCTTATGTGATTGATGATGATTTCACTAGCCTCATCTTTAGACTTTAGGAAATATGTCCAAGAGAACTTTGAGAAATCATCTACAATTACTAGGCAAAATATTTTCCTTGAGATGGACAACACATTGACTGGTCCAAACAAATCCATGTGTAGCAGTTGCAAAGGTTCTTCAATTATTGAATCAAGTTTCTTCCTGAATGATGCTTTAATCTGCTTCCCTTTTTGACAGGCATCACACAGTCCATCCTTAGAAAACTCCACTAGAGGAATGCCTCTAACCAGTTCTTTCTTTACTAGCTCATTCATGGTCTTGAAGTTTAAATGGGATAGCTTCTTGTGTCATAGCCAACTTTCCTGACTTGCTTTAATGAGAAGACAAGTAACAGATTCTGCATTAGATGAGTTGAAATCAGCTAGGTACACATTTCCTTTTCTCACACCAGTGAGAACCACTTTGTTGCTTCTTTTGTTAGTCACAACACAGGCTTCTGAGTTGAAGGTTACTGAGTTGCCTTTATCACAAAGCTGGCTGATACTCAACAAGTTATGTTTGAGACCATCCACTAAGGCAACTTCCACAATGATGACATTGTCCTTTGAAATCAATCCATATCCCACAGTATAACCCTTGCTGTCATCTCCAAAAGTAATACTTGGGCCAGCTCTCTCCTTAAACTCTGTGAGCAGGGTAGAATCACCAGTCATGTGTCTTGAACAACCACTATCCAAGTACCAAGATTCTTTCTGTTTCCCTGCACACATCAAAATCAAATCAAGTTGATTTTGGTACCCAAGTTTTCTTGGGTCTGCCTGTTAGCTTTCTTTTTCTGTTTCTTAGGCTTTATCTCATTTGACTTGGGGATATCAGATTCATCCTTGATCATTTGAGTTGGGGCTTTGAAACCATTCATTGCAACATAATTATCATGCATATTATAATCAACAGGGAATGGCATGCTATTAGTGAACATGTTATTCCAGTAAGGCATGCTAAATGGCATTTGTGGCATACTAAATGCAGCATAATATGGATTATGTGCAAATGGCATATTAGCAAACTGTGCATTTAATTCTGTATTGACATAGAATTTATAGGCATGGGAGGCATGGCATTCATGTTAGGAAGTGAGGTGGCACAAACATGGAAGTAGGCATGGCAGATTTGCAATTAACAGACAAATGATTTACACTACCACACTTGACACAGATTTTTCTAGGAGCATATTTATCAGGTGTGTAGTTATTGTGTTTGTTAATCCCTACTTTCCATTTCTATTATTTTTCTTTTTAACCTCTGTTTTCACCTCAATCCTTTGAAGTCTGTCACTTAACTATTTGACAGTCATGTGACCAACATTAGCATTTTTCCCTTTCTTAATTTGACTCGATTCTCCTGAAACAAAGTTCTTGGAAACAGATCCATACTTTTCATTCAGCTTAACAAGTTTGGCTTTACTGATAGGCTTGCTTACAGCCGACGGATGAGGATTTTCATCAGTCGATGGATAACCCTTTTTGTTATCCGACGGATGATCCTCATCATCCGTCGAGTCTACATCTGTTAGCACTCCATCCACCAAATTTGTTCTACTTTCTTATTGTTCTTTTTCCAGGCTGCATCACAGAAGGACTCAATTCCTTGAACTTTGGTAATTTGAGCATGGACATCTCTAGATGTTTCCATGCCTTAATCACCTCATGTTCACGCTCGAGCTGCTTCTTCAAAATTTCTTCTTTCTTCAAGGACTCAGTTAATTCCTCCTTGGCAATCTTACACTCAATTCTTAATTTTTTCAAAATCAATGAACCGAGACTCTAGCATATTATTTCTCTCACTCAAAAACAAATTATTTTCTTTGATTTTAGCATTTTCTTTTGTAAGAGACTTAAGTGTAACACGCAAATGTATAACTCTGTAGACATGTCATTTATAGCATCATTACACTCAGCTTTAGTTAAATGTGCAAGGTTTGTAGTAATTACCTGATTACTTGAAGAACTTGTTTTTGTTTCATCAGACTTGGCCATTAGGGCTAAATTGACATAGCTGACATCTTCATCTTCATCCAGACCATCTGCTACCAGTCATTTTCTTGTGTGATGAAAGCCCTTTCCTTTTGTTTGAGCAGCTCAAAGTATTTTTTCTTATAATCCACAGGCTTAAACTTTTTCTTACTGGAATCTGACTTCCTACACTCACTGGAAAAGTGCCCTGCCAAGCCACATTTGAAACATTTGAATTTTGATTTATCCACCATGTTTCTATTTGGCTTGACTGCTTCAAAGTTCTTTTTGAACTTGAGCTTGGCAAATCTTCTGGAAAGAAATGCTAAATGTTCATCAATGTCTTCCATGTCATCTTGGCTCAAAGAATCTTCACTTTCTACTGAAAGCCCCTTGCCCTTGCTTTCACAGACCCTTGAAGTTGACTCAACAGCTTCCATCTTCATCTCCTTCTCTATCTCTAACTAAGCAACTAGTGCAATGGACCCTCCTTTCTTCTTTCCTCTCTCCATCCTCTCATCTTGCTCTATTTCAAGCTCATAAGTTTTCAGGATGCCATATAGTCTCTCCAAAGTAAACTCCTTATAATCTTGTGAGTTTTCTTAATGAGACTGTCATTGGTTTCCATTCCTTTGGAAGAGATCTAAGGAATTTCAGATTGGAGTCTTTTGTTTGATAGACCCTTCCATGCAACTTTAGAGCACTTGGTAGTTTTTGAAATCTACTGAAAATGTCAGTGATAGACTCACTTTCTTCATTATGAAAATGCTCATATTGCTGAATCAGTAGTTGCATCTTGTTTTCTCTAACTTGCTCAGTGCCATCACAGATGATCTGTATTGTATCCCAAACATCCTTGGCAGTTTTGCAGTTGATAATGTTGTCGAACATATCACCATCAAATCCATTAAACAGGATATTCATGGCCTTTTTATCCTTCCTGACTTGTTCAATATCAGGATCAGACCATTCATGCCTTGGCTTGGGGACATATGACTCATTTCAAGTTGCAGCTCTCATTGGAACATGAGGGCCTCTTTCTATGCAGTCCATATAGGCCTCATCTTGAGAAAGCAATTGAAGATGTATCTTTACCTTCCAATGATGGTAATTATCTTTATCCATAAAAGGAAATGTAACAAGAATTACAGAAGGGGGGTTGAATGGAATTATTGAAACTTTTTCTTGAATAAAAATGTTCTTACTCAAATATATATAAGTGTGAATTGATTAGCAGAATTCAGAATAGTTACTTGAAATAAATCAAAACACAAGTAATTAAAAACAAGAGTCTTTAAAAACTTTCTGGTGGATTTGAATGATTCCACCAGAGATATATATTGTATATCGAGAGAACTCTGTGTGCAAAAAGCTCACAGTTGCGTACAAATGATAACAACTAAGAATGAGAGAAATGCTAAGAATACAGCTTACAAATATTTCTCTCTTTCTAACTGAGTTTCTTAGTTATTATTCTATTGCTGCTTCTTAGTTTATATTTCACCAAGATTACAAAGTAATAAGATAGGATAATAAAACAAAAACTATCAAGTCTAATACAATGCTACTTCATTACTCCATTCCAGCATCTTTGAATATCTTCATAATAGCATGGAAATGACAATGCTTCTTTGTTCTCGAAAACCCAGTTGAATAGGCTACCACATTCCATTTGCATACACTCGACGCATGTGACTGTGTTGTCACTGTCAACAGATATTTGAATTCTTTATCCGTTGAGTACATGATCATCCGTCGAGTTTATGATCATCCGTTGATGGCTTTGTTGATCATCCGTCGACTGCTATATTGATCATCCGTTGACAGCTATTTGATCATTCGTCGATGACTTTGTTAATCATTCGTCGGTAGCTATTTGGCACTTGACTTCATTTCATTTATGCAAAATTACAAGACATCATCTATGTACGATTAATCAACCTATTTTGCATATCTAGTTATAGTCAACATGACTTATATGCTACTACAGAATCTATACAAAGGTGTATGCAGAAATGTGCTACAAACTTATTGTTACATAAGCTATTCACTCGATGGATAATAAGTCATCATCTGTCGGGACTAAAATGAGTTATCCGTCGGGAGTATAATCCTTATCCGTCGAGTGCTACATTTTTACTAAGTAAAATCTACCAAGGTGTTTTATTCATGAAATCATCAAGTACACAACATATACACAACAACTGTTAATATAAAAGTTGATTTTAATGAAAAATGTTAGTTTTTGAAATTCAACGTATATATTTATGGAAAAATGGTAGTTATTTATTTATAATATTGTTAACAAAATAAGATTAAGTTTTGTGTTTGTGTGTCATGTAAATTATCGTATGTTACATTTCTTAGTAAATTATGATGGTTTCAATTATTTACATGCTAAATATCTGATTTATGTATATGTATAATTATTTTTAATATCTAGTGAGGCAATTTATTACTTAAATAACATATATTTATAATTAAACATATATTAAAATTATGTAATAAATAAACTGTAATAATTTATATATGGTATTTACATTATCACTAACAAACAATCTATAACTATTTTTTTACGCAACTGAGTATCAATCATGGTTGTAACATAAAAATAAATTATATGTTGTAAAGACTTATTATTGATATTCATTTTTTCAAGTATTCAAAGGAAAAATTATTATTATATCGTTATTTAAACCGTTTTCATTACGACTCTAATATTTCTTCAGATAATAATTTGATAACATTGTATACTATTCACCTAAAAATAAATATTTTTCAATTTGATAATTTTTTATAAATATCAGTTGAACCGGTTAATTTCTTCAAATTATTGAACAGTATATACTTTTTCTTTAAATAGTATAGATATAACTTTTATTTGAATAATTCAAAATATTAAAATAATTCAAAATTTTTGTACATTATTATCTTGATCAATGAATATTGCTTATCCAAAAGAATTCTTTTTAAAAAGCTAGTTTTTTTTAGTGAAAAATGGAAAATAAATCGATTTAATATATTATCGTAGTTTTAACAAATCCGGTGAGATCTCATATCAAATTTCGAATATTTTTAAAATCGGGACAAATCCCAAAAACAATAGAAAAAATGACATAATTACCACTATTTAGATCATTCATTACGGAAATAACACTTTCAAATGTAGATGGCCAAAAGTACCAATATATTATGCCTATGTCAAATGCGTAATATTTATTAACCCGACCCGTTAATAACGTGCCCATTTGGATCCGCCTAATTTTATTAGTCCTCCATCTTCTTATTTCAGATCATTCCAAATTATAAACCTAATTCCTTCTCTTTTCTTTGCGATATACTGCTGAATTGTAGCTGCGGAGCTGTTCACTATGCATATCAGAGTTGATTCTAATGTAAGTGTTGTTGCTTCTTTAGTCCTTAGTTCCTTATTTTATTCATCTGTTATATCATTCTATATACTTAATCTGAGTTTGTGTGTGCGTGAAGGGGATATATATATATGTATATGTATAGATAATATATATATATATAGAGAGAGAGATGACATAGACAGAGAAAGATATAAGAGAGATAGATATGGAGAGAGAGGGGGGGATGAGAGATAGGAGAGTAAAGTAGCTACTAAACGAGCTTATTGCAAATTGACAATAGCCTTATCCTGCAATTGGGAGTGATTAGTATTGGATTCGGAAATAATGATAATGTTAACATTATTGCTAACTTGAGAAATAAATCCAGCTGACAAGGGTACATGACAATGGTCTATAATCTCGGTACTGATGATCTCTAAAAATTCAGGAGCTTCAAAGATTGATATATATATTCAACCTTTATCCCAGTTGTTGTGTATTTGGGTTTAAAGCATTAAGACATCCATTTTCACGCAAATAATTGCCTTAGTTCTTGAATCATTCTAAGGCAAGTGCCCTGCAATATTTAGAAGAACAAACTTAACAGTACTCTCATGAACGATCAAATGGCAACAACAATCATTAGCCTTATTTGTACACTACTACGACTTTCTCCATTATCTTATTTTTAATCTGATGGAACAATAACTTGCTTGTTGGAATGTTTATTTTCAATCTGATGAACAAGAACTTTCTTGTTGGAATGTATTTGTGTGTGAAAATGATTCAAAGAACATTAGATAATAGCAATAATATCATGGCTGCTTCTTAGTTTATAATTATAATGCGTACGCATAATGTTGCGATGTTTGTATTTGTATTTTCAAAATTAAGTTACTTCTTAATAATGGGTGCATTTTAAGAGTTAAGTTGTTGATATATTTATGTTTATGCATTAACTGATGGATTTTCTATATATGTATAAGTATCGGATGACACATTGTTAGATATTTTGAGCTTCAGCCGTGACCTAGAGATACGTCCGTCTTGTATTTGCAGGCAGAACATAGGTCAACTAATGTGTGGAATGTAGGTGGTGGGGACAGTCAGAGATCCCGGGTTCGTTGTAAGTTTCCTGCATTGGAGCCTTGTTACCGCTTTAGTAGAGCGTTGGAGGCCGGAAACACATAGCTTTCATTTACCAACCGGAGAGTGTACTATTACATTGCAGGATGTAAGCATGATTCTTGGTTTGCGGATAGATGGAAATGTGATCACTGGTTCTACACATGCTGAGGGCGTTGAGGGTGGTTGGAGGGACCTTATAAGGAACATGTTTGGAACATCACCAGATCCAGTTAAGAGTCGATCAATGGTTGGTGCTAGGTTAAAGTTGAGCTGGCTAGATTCAGTTGTTCCTAAGGTTCTTGCTGATGATGCTGATGAGCGTGAACTAGTTCGATATACTCAGGCATATCTTCAACAGTCGCTTGGTGGTGTATTATTCACTGATCACCAGGGTTCCCAGGTGCATTGTATGTTTATACCTCTACTGCAGAATCTGGATCATTGTGCAACTTTATCATGGGGTTCGGGTGTACTTGCATACTTGTACAGGGAGTTATGCAAATCCTGCAAGATTGGCGTAGAGGAAATGGCAGGATGTGTTTTATTAGTTCAGTTGTGGGCATGGACGCGACTCCCTACTTTGGCCCCTGTCCCAAGTAAGTCTCCTTTGGATGTATGGGGTGATATTGCAGGCCCGTATGGTTTCAGGTACCTTCATTTTTATTTAATTAATTACTTGATTATATTCCAGAATGATAAAGAAATAGTTAGTTAAACTGTATCTCTGGAGCAGCTACCTGCAGATTTCTGTAAGCTTTGTTGTCAAGATAACTAAATATATGCATAATATATATTTATGCATAATGTTCTGGTATACTAAATAATGATTATATCATTTCCATATATATGTTTATGAGGTAGCCTGCTTAACCACAGACTGGCTTGGTTTACACCATTCAATGAATCTTTCCTAAAACTACTATTCCCAGCTAGCTACACAGAGATATATGTGTATTAATTATGTGATTGTTCATCTTTTTGTTTAATTATGTGTACTTTATTTGACATATTTTAGATGATTTATTTATAGTCGATTGTAATTTGAATTTACATGTTATTATGTTGCTTAGGTGGTGCGTTCCTAAATCATTTGCTGATGTTACTTCACATGTGACATGGATGATGCAGGTGATCATGACGAGACAGAGATTCTAAATGTCGACCTTTCAGCACCATCTTCTCATCCCAACTTTTACTTGCACCCGCCTACTGACTTCCATTTCCCACCAGCACATCAACATGATTTTATCCTTGTTCAGTCCTCACCATCAAATTGGGTTCCTAGTTTTCGGTTGCTGTCATCTAACGACTTTCTGACCCCACCTGCACAGGTCTGATCTGATAATTCATATGGCTTGTACATGTTTCCAGTATGATTGTTTTCATTACGAAAAGATGATAGAATTATGTTATCTTTTGTACTAGACACCATGCATATCTATATTAGTGCTCTCGGCAGGGGAGATGTGTACTATAACGACCATCTGTGATGACATTACCCTCATTTGTGTAGACTATAGGATTTTTAAACCATGGTATATTATAATATAAAAGCCAACAAAATTAGAAGTTTGGTATTTTGGTAGTCGAATAATAACAATATAGAGTATTTAGTTTTTTAGGACAAATTTAATGATAAAAATTTGGTGTTTTAAAAATAAGATGCTAATCAACCCTTTTGTAAAAAGGTATATAATTGTTTTCCTAAAGATTTGTTGTATGTTTTAATGTAGCACGAGCAACCTATACAGAAGCAGCAACCACTGAAACAACCAGTACAAGATGAACAACCACCACCACCACATGAATATGATACTGACAATTAGATTCCGAGCTTTCGATTAGTGTCTTCTAACAATTTTATGACCCCGCCATCACAGGTTTGATTTAGTACCTAAAAGTAGTGGGTACTATATTTTTATGTTAATTATTTATTTGGGAAATAAATTAAGAGTAATCACGTAGGGGTGATTAGATTATAGTTTAGTTCTTTCTTTAACGTAGTGTTTTGTACTCACTAAACCAACAATCTGTACTTGAAGGACCCGGACAATAGCAACAACCAGCTGTGGAGCAGCCTATACTGGAAGAAGTTGTACGTGAAGAGACTATATTGGAACCTATAATGCAGCAGTCTGTATTGGAAGAACAAGAAGCGGAAAATTGTTGGGAACCACGGACTTAGGGTGTTACTACGTTTTACGATAAAGATTACGAAAAGAGGATTACCTTGTTAATGGTTGATTCCACGCTCTTCTATTATATTCCCAAATTCCCTTGAGCGAAGTGTGGCCTCCGTCTTCTCAAGTTATCCTCTCTTCTTGCTCCTTGGTGGCTATAATATGTTTTCACACAATACCAAACAAGAAGAGAATAAGAATATATATAGGCTACAATAGGGACCATGGATAATTAGGTTGGACCTTCTAATTAAATCTTGAGCCTAGCCCAATGTAATTAAATATTAATTCAATCCACTAAAGAATTAATATTTGCACTACCTTTCCTAATACCGTAATTTAATTAATTCGGTTCCAATATTATTTGTTTATTAAATTCCCCATGTTTAAAATATCATATGTCCATTAATTAAATAAATTACTGATAATTTATTTAATTTATATCTTTTATCCTTGATCATCCACTCAACCTTTATTTAATTATGCCAGAATAAATTCCACCTGCAGGGTTTCACATAATTAAATCTTTTTGAGCTTTCAAGGGGACATCATTAACCAGAATATTATCAGGACATGGATTCCTTCAATAAATAATATCCACCATGTATATAATTCCATCACCCAAAATATAATAATATAATTAAAAGAATTATTTCATATATAAATCAAAGCATGTAAATAATATACACGTGTCAATTACTATTTCCGGATTAAGAATCTAAGCATTAATAATAACATAGAATCTTAGTTCTCCTTCTTAATCAGTATTAAGGGAACAATTCTAAATTTGATCCTGTTCAATATACACAAAGTATACTAGTATTATTTATTAGTCAATATAAACTAATCTAAATAATACTACAGCCATACTAGTGGATTGTCCAACACCACCTGTGCTGTGAACCTTATTATATTATATAACCGTATTTAACAATCTAATATTCTGTATCCCATTTGATACTAGATTGTTCACAATATAAAATATTAGACAACATGTAAACATTCAAATGATTCTCAAATAAACTGGCCAGAAATAAATGTACATACTTCAAATAAATATTTTCAGTATACACTAACAATCTCCCACTTATACTCAAAATATTCTATGTGTACATCAGTGTTTATTTAATCCACTATTACATAAAAATCTATGTATCCATCCATCTGACTCCTATCGCTTCCACATGCTTGTCAAAAACCTTGGTTGGCAAGCTCTTTGTGAAAGGATCTGCTCGGTTGTATTCTGATGATATGTGAGCCACAACTATATCCCCTCGCTTTACGATTCCTCGTATGAGATGATACTTACGTTCAATATGTTTAGCTGCTTTGTGGTCTCGCGGTTCCTTTGAATTTGCCACAGCACCGGTGTTATCACAATACACCGTCAAGCTCCTAGGAAAATTAGGTACCACATCTAAGTCCAAAAGGAAGTTCTTGAACCATACAGCCTCCTTGGCAGCCTCAGAGGCCGCCACGTACTCGGCCTCCATGGTGGAGTCTGCAATGCATTTCTGCTTTACACTCCTCCATATAACAGCTCCACCTCCCAAAGTAAAAACATATCCTGTAATAACCCCAATTTTTGGGAAATTTTTGAAACCCTTATGAATAGTGTTTTTGCTGAATGAGAAAACTTTTCATGCCACACTATGTAGGGGTTCTGATATGGATATTCTGAGATTTTATTAGTACTTTATATGGGATATAAGTGTATGTAAAGATCGTCAGAATCCAAATCCGAACACTTTGATTTTTCCCGGAAATTCACAAGATACGGAGAGAATTGAGTATAAGGTAACAGGATAAAAAGGATTTAAATTAAAGGATTATAGGAGAGGATCATAAAAGGAATATAATATATTGAGAAAGGTTAAGGGAACCTAAGTAATAAGATCCCGGGTATGATCCCTCAAACGATAAACGAGAACGAAAGATAAGCGAACCGTAAAACAAATAAGTGACCAAGAGACAAGCTTGTACAAGAAGCCAGGGACTGTGACATCATCAAACCACAAGGTGTGGACAAGTGGGAGCATTATGACATGTGCAAGGTGACATAAGCATGACATGGGAAGGAAGGAGGTGTGGTGGCTTTGTAACCACACAAATTCAAGGGCAAGAAGGTAATTGACTAAAGCAAGCACAAAAACCAAGCAACCAAGCCAAGAAAAAAATCATTTTCATCAAAATCAAAAAGCAACCAAGGCTTTGTTCTTGAAGCTCTCGGCTTTTTACTATTCATTAGGCAAGAATTTTCAAAAATTCAAGATCCAAGCTTCCTAAATTGGTGAGTAAATTCCCTAATCATCTTCATGCTTAGTTAGGGCTATATCATGAGTTTAAGCCATCAATTCCTTCTCAATCTTCTTCATTTAATCAAAGAAGAAGACAATGAATAGTGTTTTCAAGTTTTTAACTTGAAGTTTTTCTTGTTTTTCTTGAAGATCCAAGCTTTCCTAAGACTTCTCAAAGCTTCTTAAGGCTTCCTAGCTCAACCCACCACTTCAAGGAAGGTATACCATTTCCAAACCCTAGGTTCATATATATTATAAGGTGATTTTGAGTAGTGGGTTGATATTGTATCTTGTTGTTATGATTTAGAGTTTGAGATTTGGTATGGTAGTGAATGGAATGGTAATTATTGTGGTTTTGATTTAAAAGAACTTAAGAATGATTAAAGTTAAGTTTAAGCATAAGTATGAAAGATTAAATTGAATTGGTTGGGGTGGTTATGATGTGATAAGGATGGAGGATGGTTGTATGTTGGATTTGAGGTTGATTTGGGTTGATTGTGGATGGTTTAAAAATTGGAAATCACGTAAACATAGCCGTCGTAACGTCCGATTTTCTTTGGACTGTTTTTGTGCATAATATTAGGACCCGAGAACCCCCTGCTAGATTATGACCACTGCCATGTTTAGATAGCTCATGTTACGAGCTTCGTTTTGATATGTAGTTCGTTCGATTCCGATGCACGGTTTAGGAGAAACGACCGTTTCAAGTAACGGCGTTTCGCGAACGAAACTTTTCCCCTCGCCTTACTTTGAAACATAGGTTAAAGACCAAAAAGGGTTAATTAATGTATGAAACATTTATGGTAAGTGTGTTAGGCAGTTGGTAAGACACTCGCAAAGGAATCGCTTTAAAACTCGTAAAGGTTAAATTATTAAAAATGGTGGAGCCGAGGGTACCCAAGCGACTTAAGCAAATCAGTGAGCGCAAAACAAGCGTTAGAGTCTAAGTTAGTTAAAGTATAGAATTACAAGTGATTTTGGTTTAATTCCAACTTACTTGTTGTTTATAGGTTACCAGACTCGTCCCGAGCCATTCGTAACCCCCAGTCGCTCAGGCAAGTATTCTATCCGATACACTGTTGTTGTGATGTATACATTTGTATATGCATGATCTTGCGATAAATGCCTATTGGTTATTTAGCAAACTTTTGCGATATATTGTAGCATGTGATATGGTATATATACATGCATGCCTGTTTCGTAATCTTTCCATATATAATTGTTGATAATACATATGCTAGAGGATAGCGGTAACTTGCATATACCCTTAGTATAGGGACCCAAAGGTGAAAATATTTTCAAAAACCGGGAGTCGAGGATCCCGAGTAGATTTTATATATATGGATATGGATATATATATATATATATATATATTTATATATATATATGGTTATAGTTTTCCAAACTATTAATCGAATAAGGTTTATTCGATGACTTTAAACTTTATTTATTATTGAATATTATTTCGAATATTATTCGAAGGCGTATGACTCCTTTTATTATTTATTGAATATTATTTGAATATTCATTCGAGGGCTTATGACTCTTTTATATTATTTATTGAATATTATTTGAATATTCATTTGAGGATGTATGACTCCTTTATTTTATTTAATGAATATTATTTATAATATTCATTCGAGGTATTATGACTCAGCTTATTTTATTTATTGAATATTATTTGAATATTCATTTGAGGATCCATGACTCCGATTATTTGCTGAGATATATTCTTTATTTTATTAAAGAATAAGGTGTAAATAATCAAACTTATTTTCGATTATTCAAATAAAGATAATACTTTCATATAAGTATATCTTTGGTTATTTAATACTCGTTTCAAGTATAAATTTTAATACTTCTACTTCAATTATTTTTATAAAGATTATTCTTTATGGGAATATTATTTAAATAATAATATTCAGTCATTTTCTAAATATTCTGGGGACTGATTTACTTCATTAAATCAGCTTTACTCCAAACACTCTTTAAAGTGTTTTCGAGTCTTCAAAATGATTTTTAAAGTCAGAGCGGATCCCAAAACGCATTTTTATATTTAAGATCTTCCTTTTTAAGGGGATTTAAATACTCGCTCAAAACCTGGGGAATCCGGCTCTGTGGTGTATTTTATATTCGCAACGAGGTTGCAGTTTTGGTAAATGAATTGATTACTTGCCCAACGTTCGGGAAGTAAGCCCATCTAATTGAGTCGGCATAAGCGACAGGCCGGGGTACGGTCTATGAATGTGTAAGTGGCTGGGTGGCAGTCCATCAACGCGTGAGGGGCCGGGTAACGGTCTAGCGCGAGGTCCTAATGCGGCCAGGGTGATGACCGGTGAGGAATTCATCCATCTACAGTAGAAAAGGTTACTTATTGGTATCTTTGCCTGATCAGCAAGATATCTGGTTTATGCCAAAATTCTTTTCCTTTCCAAAATTCATTGGATGTTTCAAACTCTGTTCATACTTTACATAACAGAGGTTCCAGGAAATGTTTAAGAGATATATATATATGTGGATATATATATATATCGGGACTAAATAAAGTATCTCGTAACTTTATTTCATTCAATAATATTTCAAAGATTGAATCTATTCAAATCTTGTCTTGTAGTCTCATCTATGTGATGAACTTTTGAAACTGATTATAACTTGAACGGTGGTAGTTCAAGTAGTATTGGGAAAGATATAAGTATATTGGGGTATTTGGTAACCTCATCTTTTAAACTTATATCTAATTAATAATTGTCTTATGTATGACAAAGATTTTCAGAAAAACGTTGAGACAAGGTTAGATATATGAGATCACCTTGCAACGATATTTTTTCATACAGTTACACACTAGGACTTTGTGTATATTATGCATGGAAGAGGACTTCCAATATTTTGAAAAGTATATATGTATATATACTGAATATTTTGCGACTTCATCGCATTAAGTTATCAACTTGGTTCATTTCTTTTGACCAAGACTTTCATGAGTATTATGAGTAGGCTCATATATTGTAAATCATTATACATATTATTTTGATGGGCTTGCTGCTCACCCTTGCTTTCTTCTTTCATCACACAACAACAGTTAGGAAAGATGGCCAGACTCCAGCAGACCCAGCGCAAGCGCGTGGGAAGCGTCCCGCGTCTTCCCGTTGATGTTGTAGCTGCTATAGCTGCAGAGGTAGATCTATTGTAGATCAGACCATCTACTTTTGAGAATCAATTATGTATAATTATAACTTGTGGCAGATAATGGCAATTAACTGTAAATTTATCAAGTAATCATTTTGGGTTGTAATAACTTTTAAATTGTGGATTCAAAGACTTGTACTTATTTAAATTTCATCTCTGAGACTATAACGGGTTGTGGTGTGTGTTAGTGTGGGGTCACAGCATAAGGTTATTTATTATTAATTAAGTGAAGTGATATTGTGGAAAGAAAGACCGTGACGACCCGGATCCCCGACCCCGGATCTGGGGGTGTTACAGAAATGGTATCAGAGCTAAGCGTTATAAACCTCAGAGATGATGGGACGTTAAGATAATAAGTTCACTAAGATAATAAGAACTCTTGCCAAGTTCATAGTCGGGCTACCTAACGTAGTACTGACAGTTAAAACCCTTATGGGAACCCTTATAAATATCGTGATAGGAGCGTAGTTCGTTATCGTATATGGTAGCGGGACTCCGAACCCTGAGGTTGAAGAGCAACATCGCGATGATATTTTATTACTAATTGGAGATCGGATTGTGGATCCGATAGAGTGTCCTAATGCAGGACCGGATGATGTTGATATTGAGGATTTAGCGGTTGAGGATGTTGTCCTAGAAGGGATAGTTGTTGAGGAGGATCCCATGGAGGATCCTGACAGGATTGGATAAAGGACCACTGATGAATTGATGACCATGGTTTGGTCGACTACCAGAGGTAGGATTGGCCGGTCACTACCGGAGGTTCGTTCAAGTTGTAAAGATAGTAGCCCCTTTAACGCGGCTTACTCGTAAGACTGAGAAGTTCGAATGGACAGAGAAATGCGAGAACAGCTTTCAAGAACTGAAGCAGAGGTTGGTGATGGCCCTTATGCTGGCGTTGCCAGATGGAAAAAGAGATTTTGTGAAGTGTAGTGACGCTTCGCATAAGTGCTTAGGGTGCGTGCTTATGCAGCACGGTAAGGTAATCGCGTACATGTCAAGACAATTAAGGTAATATAAAATTCGATATCCCCGCTCATGAGCTTAGGCTCGTGGCAATAGTTTTACCCTAAAGATTGGAGGCACTACTTGTATGGAGAGAAGTGCGAGAATTACCTAAGCCATAAGTGCTCTAGTACATTTTCACGTAGAAAGAGCTCAACATATGCCAGAGGAGGCAGTTAGAGCTAATCAAGAATAATGATTGGGAGATTCTTTATCATTCGGGGAAAGCCAATATGGTGGCTGATGCCCTTAGTAAAAAGGAGAGACTCAAGATGATAATGTCTTTTGGAGAGTTTATAAGAGATTTGAGAAAATGGAAATAGAAGTGAAGGTAACCGGAGCCGGTACCAAAAAGCTGTTTGAGATTGCAATACAGCCCGAATTATTGGAAAAGATCATATTGTGCCAGAAAAAGTTATGAATGAAGGCAGAGAGCCAACAAATAGATAAGAGGTTAATACCGAGAAAGATGAGAAGGGAATAATGAGGTATTCCTACAGAATTTGGGTTCCAAATGTTCAAGAGCTTAAAGATGGGATCTTAGATGAAAGCTAGTTTGAGGAATAAGATTTAGAGCAAACCCTGAACGTGATAGTCAGGGAGGTTGCAATTAAGATATAAAGAACCCGGAATATAATAAAGTGGAAAATGAAGGTTTTAAATTAAAAGATGACTCCAATTATGGGGAGTAGGAAGAAATATTTAGACTAAGAAAGCAAAAGTCGAGCGAGATAAGGAGACCCGAGACGGTACTCCTATACGGAAATTCATGAACTTATCTAAACAGAACTTATATTTTATTCCCAACCACCACCTTGAGGAAACAATGTGGTGTGAAATTCTTTCAGAACCTCTAAGTCGCTAAGCTCTTAGAGTTCCCAGGAACAAGCTGGCCCAGTCGAGGCAAGAGCCTGGCTAAAGGAAATATAGGAATCATTTGAGATTCTAAATGATTGACGAATCACAAAAGACTGTTTTTATCACTTACCCTCCCAAGAGAGAGACCACCCGCTGGTGAAAGGCCAAGGAAGGCACGGACCAAGAGATTATAATAAACTGATTAAAGTTCAGCCAATTGTTTTCGGGAAAGTAATTCCCAAGGTTATGGAATAGTGTAAAAGCTTTAGAGCCAGAACAAAGGCAGACGAGTATGATGAATTATGAATCTAAGTTGTAAAAGTTATCAAGATTCGTTCTGAAGACACGAATCCAGAATGACGGGATGTTTGAAATCAATGCTTATGTTGTGTTGGTTCATGAAATAACGATAAGAGAAAGGAATATAAAGGCAACAGAGTTTGAGGAATGATAAGGGAATTGGGTATGAGGAAACCCTAAAGACTCGTAGCAATAGAAATAGATAAATATGCATTCGTCAGGATGAGGGTGATTCACCATGAGTTAAAATTGATGGGTGAAGGCATAAGAGATGCATATATTTTATCCCCTTTAAGTTGGGAGGATTCGAGGAAACATTGAGATAGTCGAAGGATAAATAGTGAGACGCGGATAGACTGAGGAGACAAGGAAGTAAGAAATTAGGAAAATTGGATGAAGGAAGTGACCTTCAAGAATGTGAAGTGTAAGACCGGTGGTATGATACCCAGGAAGGGAGACGCCAGGTATGAAAGATATCCCAACATTGAGATGACTGTTGAGATAAACAACAAAAGTAAATAAGGATTTATTAAGAAGAAGTTCACGTTGAACACGACCAATATCTTCCAGATTATCCATGTGATCATTACCAAATCAGGAAAGAAAAGCGGATAACCATTTTTATCTTTTGGAGGCCATGTGGATTGACCCTAACTTGAATAAGGATGCTATTGTGAAATTCGGTATAGACTATCGAGGTGGAAATGATTGAATAAGATACCCTTATCAGGGATATATGACTTTATTTATCCATGGAAGGATGCTTGTACCTTTTTAAAGGTAGAATTAAGGATAGAACATCGGTAACTTAAAACGAATCCTAGGGGAATGCATAAAGGTTGGCATTTCACCCTTAATAGGGATAGTATGAGTTTTGACAGTATGAATTGGAAAGGATTAAGGTAATAATAACCTTTAAGGATCAGTGGAGAAATTTTTCAGAAGTATATAGACAATGGTTCTAGTATCAGTAAATGGTATTTTGATATGCCCTGTATATAGGGAATACAGGAGGAACGATTGAAGGATAACCTTAGAGGTTTTACAAGGAGAAAGGAAATATTCGAAATTCTCAAGAATAAAAATGTTGATAAAGGAAATATGACATAATTATAATGATGCCAAGTGGGGCACGTGTTAAACCACGAGAAAGTATGGATCGAACCAGTAAAGGTCGAAATTATTCAGGGCAATTAAGACTTAAGATAAAAGATGTTCTAAGTATGATTGAGAGTCAGTCGTGACAGTGATTAACCTCTAACGACTGAGGCAATAACTTATGGAAAAATGGTGATATTTTTTTTTTACTCATCAAATTTTAAGGAATACATCTTCACAAAAGCAGTGATTGAAATAAGGTAGAAAATTTATTTGGAGGTGGTTAAAATGACATTGACTATAAGGAAATTTTAATATCAGGAAAGGCCAAAGAGGTGGCCGACACTTTAAAGGTAAGAGGATAATTATAGGCGCTTGTGCCAGAGGAATACAGTGATGATGGTTAAAACTGTGAAGGTTGTATTATGGTTTGGAAGATTGACATTCCTTCTGATGACTGTGCAATACCCAACCATAATAGTAGTTGGTAAAAGTTTAATTCGTGTAATCGCCATGAACGGGCTATCTATCTTAGGAGGTCCTATCTTGGGATAAGCCAGGACCATAGTTTCCAAAAGGACTAGACGAACCTTTGAGTTAAGTCTTCTATTTAAGGCATATGATTAAGAATGGTATTAACCTGCTATCGTTGCTTTGATTGAAACTCTTCTGCAATTTTATCTGCTTCACGTCATGAATGTACGTCAGGATCAGGAGTGTTCTTCATGAATCAAGAACGGTGATCATGTTACCTCCTTAGAAGAATTCGATATGATATGAATGGACTCCGTATAGGTTAGCTATTAAAACTTCATGGAAAACGAATGACTACAGTAGGTCAACGGTGGGCCATAGTAATGTAGGAATGATTTGAGAGTAATGAGCTGATTACTTACAACCGTGAGAGTTGTATTGGAATGGATGTTGAGAGTAAGTACCACTAATCGGGTCGTGGTGGTGTATAAGTTATCATTGATAGACTAATTAAGTCAATTATCTACCTATGATATATTTATTCCTTCTTATCGATAAAGAGTAGTATTACCCATACGAAGAAGGTTGCGGTATAGAAATGGATTCTAGTAACGATGAGGTATAGAATGAGATCCCAGATTCGATTCTCGATGTCGAGGGAGTTTCAAAGGTGATTATGTATAAGCTCGAGGAAGAGCATGGGTCCATAGAATGATGGACGGGATAGCGAAAATATTTAGGCAGTGGAAATACGAGGCTATAATGCTTGATGCTGATATAAATACGTATATGTTTTGTTCTCCTATGACAAACCTCTATAGTTCAGAGGTAGATTCCAAGCCAGATATTTTGTGCAGTATAATTTTTTTTCATAATATACAATTCTCTTCAGTTCAGTTCTTTTCTCTTCTTTTCATTTCATGTAAGCTGAGAAGAACAACCCTTCCAGAAGGGGAGGTATTGCCGAATGACTATCTATCTGTGTGATAGAAGCCGAGTAGGATACCAGCTATTGTTTAATTGCTTGTCAAGTACTAAAGGCTGGCCACCTTCTGTACTAACTATGCGATATAACAAGTGTTCATGATCATAGTGATCTCTCAACAAATTCCTTTACTTCTATTTGATTGATCAAATTTTGGAAAATAGAAACAACTGAAAAAGGAGTAATAAAGTAGTGGTAGTATGCGGAATGGAAACACATTCGTGATACTAAGGTTGTACGTGGTCATTAAAAGGTTATAGAACGCTAACGAGCAAAAGTATAACTAGTATAATATTAGGAACTGGAAGGTTAGTAGCGATTATGAACTAGAAAAGAATGGGTATTGAGAAGCAAAAGCTCTAATGCTAGAACGCTATAATGAGAGTCTGTGCAATAGACTTGAAAGAATTTGGAATGATCACTTAACGCGGATTTAGTTATATCACGAAAATAGATCATATGTCATTATCGAGGTGTCACCTTATGAGATCCTTGAGGGAAGATAATGTCGATCTCCCTTATGTTAGGATGAAGTTGTAGAGCGCAAGATGCTCGGACCCGCAGTAGTCCAAAGGACCAGGGATATAATAGATCTAATCAGAGGACGGCTGGTAGTAACCCAAGATGGACATAAGAGGTATGCTGATTTGACTCAAAAAAGGACAAAGAGTATGAAATAGGGGGCCTAGTAATGTTATAGGTATCCCCTTGGAAACCCTTGAAAAGGATTGATGAGGTTCGGAAAGAAAGGAAAGCTAAGTTTACAATTTGTTGGACCCTTGGATATATTAAGACGTTTGGGAAGTTAGCATATGAGCAAGCCCTACCCCCAAACCTGTAGCAAGTTCATAACGTGTTCCACGTATCAATGTTAAGAAAGTGTAATTCGGATGCCAGACAAATAGGGGTATATGAGCGCATAGACATGCAACCAGACGTAACCTATATGGAGCAACCAGGAAGGGTATAGAGTAAAAAGGAACGAGTGCTTAGGAGAAGGGTTATCAAACTAGTAAGAGTTTGATGGTAGAACCACAATGTGGGAAAATTTACTCGAGAGTTAGAAAGTGCAATGCTAAGAGAGTATCCCTATTCACTTTCTATCTGATTCCGGGACGGAATCCTTTTAAGGAGGGGAGACTGTAATAACCCCAATTTTTGGGAAATTTTTGAAACCCTTATGAATAGTGTTTTTGCTGAATGAGAAAACTTTTCATGCCACACTATGTAGGGGTTCTGATATGGATATTCTGAGATTTTATTAGTACTTTATATGGGATATAAGTGTATGTAAAGATCGTCAGAATCCAAATCCGAACACTTTGATTTTTCCCGGAAATACACTAGATACGGAAAGATTTGAGAAAAAGGTAACAGGATAAAAAGGATTTAAATTAAAGGATTATAAGAGAGGATCATAAAAGGAATACAATATATTGAGAAAGGTTAAGGGAACCTAAGTAATAAGATCCCGGGTATGATCCCTCAAACGATAAACGAGAACGAAAGATAAGCGAACCGTAAAACAAATAAGTGACCAAGAGACAAGCTTGTACAAGAAGCCAGGGACTGTGACATCATTAAACCACAAGGTGTGGACAAGTGGGAGCATTATGACATGTGCAAGGTGACACAAGCATGACATGGGAAGGAAGAAGGTGTGGTGGCTTTTTAACCACACAAATTCAAGGGCAACTAGGTAATTAACTAAATCAAACACAAAAACAAGCCAACCAAGCCAAGCAAAATCATTTTTCATCAAAATCAAAAAGAAACCAAGGCATTGTTCTTCATGCTCTCGGCCAAAACAGAACCAGAACACTAAAACTGCTGTATCTCCTTCATTTCTCACTCAAATATTGTGTTCTATAGCTCATTGGAAAGATATTGAGATGGCCTACAACTCTTGTTCACAAGTCTCGTCCAAATAATCATGGTAAGACCCTCATTTTTACAGTTCTTTAAATCGGACTTTTAGAAACTTCAAAGCCTAACTTTGTGTTCTTGATTTCTTTGGAAAGATCAAGCTTGTAGGAGGCTCCCTAAGGCTTCCTAGCAACTTAACACCTCCCAAGGAAGGTATAAACTTCAAACCCTAGCCTTTACTTTATTTGTTAGTAAGTTTAATGGTTGGTGTTGTGAAATGAGAAGCATGGATTGTGATTATTAGTAGTTTGGTTTGATTTGGAAGTGTTTTGGTAATTGAAGCTTGATTATAGTTCATAGGTCTTGATTGTGGTTGTTTGAGTTGAAAACCTTGGAGATTATGGACTGATGTGGTATGGTTTAGGTGAATTTTTGTTGTATTGATGGTTATGAGTTGGTTGGTGGTTAATTGGAGTAGTTTAAACATTGGTAATCGCGTAAACATAGCCATCGTAACGTCCGATTTTCTTTGGACTGTTTTTGCGCATAGCATTAGGACCCGAGAACCCCCTGCTAGATTATTACCACTGCCATGTTTAGATAGCTCATGTTACGAGCTTCGTTTTGATATGTAGTTCGTTCGATTCCGATGCACGGTTTAGGAGAAACGACCGTTTCAAGTAACGGCATTTCGCGAACGAAACTTTTCCCCTCGCCTTACTTTGAAACATAGGTTAAAGACCAAAATGGGTTAATTAATGCATGAAACATTTATGGTAACTGTGTTAGGCAGTTGGTAAGACACTCGCGAAGGAATCGCCTTAAAACTCGTAAAGGTTAAATTATTAAAAATGGTGGAGCCGAGGGTACCCGGGTGACTTAAGCAAATCAGTAAGCGCAAAACGAGCGTTAGAGTCTGAGTTGGTTAGAGTATAGATTTACAAGTGACTTTGGTTTAATTCCAACTTACTTGTTGTTTATAGGTTACCAGACTCGTCCCGAGCCATTCGTAACCCCAGTCGCTCAGGCAAGTTTTCTACCCGTTATACTGTTGTCGTGATGAATATATGTATATGCATTATCTTGCGATAGATGCATGTTGGTTAATTAGCAAATGTTGCGATATATTGAAGCATGCTGATATAGTATATATATGCATGCCTGTTTCGTATTCTTGCCATATATATCTGTTGGTTCAGTTGATAATACCTATGCTAGAGAATAGCGGTAACTTGCATATACCCTTAGTATAGGGACCCAAAGGTGAAAACATTTTCTAAAACCGGGAGTCGAGGATCCCGAGTAGATTTTATATATATATATATATATTTATATATATATGGTTATAGTTTTCAAAACTATTAATCGAATAAGGTTTATTCGATAACTTTATTTTATTTAATGAATATTATTTCGAATATTCATTCGAGGACTTATGACTCCTTTTATTTTATTATTTGAATATTATTTGAATATTCATTCGAGGGCTTATGACTCTTTTATATTATTTATTGAATATTATTTGAATATTCATTCGAGTGCTTATGACTCTGTTTATATTATTTAATGAATATTATTTGAATATTCATTTGAGGATCTATGACTCCGATTATTTGCTGAAATATATTCTTTATTTTATTAAAGAATAAGGTGTTAATAATCAAACTTATTTTCGATTATTCAAATAAAGATAATACTTTCATATAAGTGTATCTTTGGTTATTTAATACTCGTTTCAAGTATAAGTTTTAAAACTTCTACTTCAATTATTTTTATAAAGATTATTCTTTATGGGAATATTATTTAAATAATAATATTCAGATATTTTCTAATATATCGGGACTGATTTATTTCATTAAATCAGCTTTACTCCAAATATTCTTAAAAATGTTTTCGAGTCTTCAAAATGATTTTAAAAGTTAGAGCGGATCCCAAAACTCGTTTTCCGATTTAAGATCTTCCTTTCGAAGGAGACTTGAATATTCGCTCAAAATCTTGGGGATCCGGCTCTGTGGTGTATTTTATATTCGCAACATGGTTG
Source organism: Apium graveolens (assembly GCF_009905375.1). Taxonomy (NCBI): domain Eukaryota; kingdom Viridiplantae; phylum Streptophyta; class Magnoliopsida; order Apiales; family Apiaceae; genus Apium; species Apium graveolens. The sequence goes on along the minus strand of NW_027421213.1, from coordinate 14,054 downwards.
CTGTTTTGAGAAAACAATTTGATTACTTGCCCACTGTTCGGGAAGTAAGTCCATCTGATTGAGTCGGCATAAGCGACAGGCCGGGGTACGATCTATGAATGTGTAAGTGGCTGGGTGGCAGTCCATCAACGCGTAAGAGGCCGGGTGGCGGTCCAGCACAAGGTCCTTATGTGGCCAGGGTGATGACCGGTGGGGGATTCATCCATCTACTAGTAGAAAAGGTTACTTATTGGTATCTTTGCCTGATCAGCAAGATATCTGGTTTATGCCAAAATTCTTTTCCTTTCCAAAATTCATTGGATATTATAACTCTGTTCATACTTTACATGACAGAGATTTTCAGGAAATGTATGAGATATATATATATATATGGATATATATATATCAGGACTTAATGAAGTATCTCGTAACTTCATTATTTATAATGATATTTCAAAGATTGAATCTATTCAAGTCTTATCTTGTAGTCTCATCTGGGTGATGAACTTTGAAACTGATTATAACTTGAGCGGTGGTAGTTCAAGTAGTATGTGGATATAAAGTATATTGGAGTATCTTGTAACTTCATTTTTTTAACTTATATCTAGTAAATGATTATCTTATGTATGACAAAGATTTTCAGAAAAACGTTGAGACAAGGTTAGATATATGAGATCACCTTGCAACGGTATTTTTATACAGTTATACACTGGAACTCTCTGTGTATTATGCATGGAAGAGGACTTCCAATATTTTGAAAAGTATATATGTATATATACTGAATATTTTGCGACTTCATCGCATTAAGATATCAAACTTGGTTCATTTCTTTTGACCAAGACTTTCATGAGTACTATGAGAAGGCTCATATATTGTAAATCATTATACATATTATTTTGGTGGGCTTGCTGCTCACCCTTGCTTTATTTCTTCATCACACAACAACAGTTAGGAAAGATGGCCAGACTCCAGCAGACCCAGCGCAAGCGCGTGGGAAGCGTCCCGCGTCTTCCCGTTGATGTTGTAGCTGCTATAGCTGCAGAGGTAGATCTATTGTAGATCAGACCATATACTTTTGAGAATCAATTATGTATAATTATAACTTGTGGCAGATAATGGCAATTAACTGTAAATTTATCAAGTAATCATTTTGGGTTGTAATAACTTTTAAATTGTGGATTCAAAGACTTGTACTTATTTAAATTTCATCTCTGAGACTATAACGGGTTGTGGTGTGTGTTAGTGTGGGGTCACAGCATAAGGTTATTTATTATTAATTAAGTGAAGTGATATTGTGGAAAGAAAGACCGTGACGACCCGGATCCCCGACCCCAGATCTGGGGGTGTTACACCAGTGGAGCAGGGTTGGTTTTGCAAAGCCCTGATGGATTCTTAATTGAGTATGCCATGAAGCTAGACTTCCCAACCACAAACAATGAGGCAGAGTATGAAGCCCTGATTGCTGGCCTTGGTCTAGCTGGGACACTTAGAGTCAAAAACTTAAAGGTCCGTGGAGACTCGAAGTTGATCATATCCCAGGTAAAGGGAGAATTTGAGGCAAGGGATGATATGATGGCTAAGTATGTTCGCCTAGTAAGGGCTGTGATGACCCAATTTAATGAATGCCATGTTGAACACATTCCAAGGAAAGAAAATGTTAAGGCAGATGCGCTATCAAAGTTCGCTTCGTCTGAGATTGAAGAAAGTTCAGGAAGTGTGTACTTCCGTGTTTTGAAGACACGAAGCATAGATGTTAAGCTGCTGGCTCCCATAGGCTTGGGGACGTCATGGATTGATCCCATCAAGGCTCACATTCAGACCGGTTGGTTGCCAAGTGATGCAACTGAAGCACGGAAGTTAACTGTTCGGGCACTAAGGTACTCTTTGATAGATGGGATTCTTTACAAAAGTTCTTTCGTGGTTCCCTACTTGAGGTGTCTCAGGCCCGATGAGGCACGCTTGGCTCTTGAAGAAGTGCATGAAGGTATTTATGGACAACACTTGGGGGGCAGGGCCTTGGCTCATAAGATAACTCGTTTAGGCTTCTATTGGCCAGAAATGATGGCTGATGCCAAAGAATATGTGAAGAAGTGTGATCGCTGTCAGAAGCATGCACCAGTTGTTAGACAACCCCCCGAGATGCTGACCTCTATCAACTCGCCTATTCCCTTTGCCATGTGGGGGATGGATATTCTAGGGCCTTTTCCTATGGCCACGGCACAAAGGAAATTTCTGATTGTAGCCATTGATTATTTCACCAAGTGGATTGAAGCCAAACCCTTGGCCAAAATCACAACTAAGCAGGTTGCACAATTCCTGTGGGAAAACATTATGTGCCGATATGGAATTCCCCGTATCCTCGTCACTGACAATGGAACACAATTCAACAATGAGGAATTCAAGAAGTATTGTGAAGAAAATGAAATTGAGTTACGATTCACCTCTGTGGCTCACCCGCAAGCCAATGGGCAAGCAGAGGTAGCAAATCGGATAATCCTGGATGGACTAAAAAAGAGGATCGAGAAGTCAAGAAATAATTGGGTGGATGAGATACTTCCAATATTATGGGCCTATAGGACTACCTGTAGAGTCACGACAGGAGCAACTCCTTTCATGTTGGCATATGGGGCAGAAGCAGTAGTTCCTGTGGAGATATCGCATTCCTCTCCAAGGATTCAGACTTTCAATGCTGTAAAAAATGAGGAAGGGCAGAGGTTAGCCCTGGATCTAATTGATGAAGTGCGAGATGAGGCACACGCCAAGATAGTAGAATATCAGAAAAAGGCTTCATTCTATTACAACCTAAGGGTTAAAGAGAGATTTTTTAAACAAGGAGATCTAGTCTTGAGAAAAATAGAGGCATCTGGTGTAGGACAAAAAGGGAAGCTTGCCCCGAATTGGGAAGGGCCGTACAGAGTCAAGAGTGTTCAAGGTAGAGGAACCTACAAGCTAGAGACTATGGATGGATTTGAAGTCCCGAGAACTTGGCATGCACAAAACCTGAAGGTTTACTATGTGTAGGGCAGCCGGATACGATTCTCACTCGTCAGGATGGCGAGTAGGTTGAAAAGCACCTTGAAGCTTTGCTTGCTTAGGATTTATATGTTTTAGTTTTATTACGAAGTTTATTATTACTTGTGTAAGGGACGAATCCCAGACAATTTTACGAAATTCATGAGTTCTTCAAAGTATGTTTGTGGCCTAACAAATAAAAGTCAAATGCATGGATGCAAGCATAGAAGGTGATAAATGAAATAGATCTGATAGATATTACAAAAATTCGATAAATAAAGTCTCGAAAATAGGATAAAAAACAGAAAGCCACGCAGGGCTGAAAAAGCTCTAAGGAGCTGAAGTACCCTCGGCATCCATATTATCATCCTCTCCACTCTCGCTGGATGTCTCTGTCGTCTCGGAGGAGGAGGAAGGGCTTTCGTCCTCAGCAGGTCTGGAAGAAGACTCGGGAGGAGGAAGGAGTGGATCCTGAGGAACATGGTCCGAGACAACTACTCGGGTACGAAACCTCTGTAGCAAAGCCTCGTCATCAGGGCAGATGTAGTCCGCCGGGTTAATATCAGGACAAGCCTCGTTCACGGTCCCAAGGGCCGTGTCCCAACCAGTCCTAAAAAACCCGGGAAAGACTGAATCATCCCTAATCCTCATGGATTGGGCAAACTCCTCCGAGTCCAGATAGTTGTCTATAGCTTTATCCTTCTCCGCCCGAAGTACCACCAGCTCGGCGTTAGACTCTCCGAGTTCTTCCTCTTTGCGCTTGAGCTTCTTCTCCAGGGTAGCATACTTCTTCTGTTGCCTCCTGAGGGCATTATCGGCCTTATCAGAAGCCCGCTTCCACGATTCGGCTTGCCTCACAGCGCCTTGAAAGTAGGCGTTAGACTGGAACAAAGCAATTAACAAAGTATAAGGCAAGAAAATGCTACAAGAATGAAAAATAAGTTCAAAAAAGAGAAGGCATACCGAAGCCAGAGACTGAGCTCCCATGAGCTTAATCCTCTCAAGATCAGGGGTGGCCACCACATCAGTAAAATCCTTGGGAGTCACGCTATGGTAAGACCAATCCCAAGCATGTTTCGTGGAACCAACTACGGTGTCCCCTCGGCGGAATCCCCAGAGAGGCTGAAAGGCGCCTGTGGCTATCTTGGCCGCCCTCTCAGAACTCTTGTCAGCCATTTAGTAAAGACTGGAAAAGAAGGCTGGAAGCTAAGGGAGGAAAGTTGAAAGAGGAGAAAGATTGGAGAGTTTTAGAAATAAATGAAGTGAAGAGTGAAGAGTGTGAGTGAGAGCACACCCCCCCCCCACCTTTATATAGGAGGAAAAGAAGGAAATTGGGCCTAGAAAAGCCCATTCAGGCCCAAAAAAAAGAAGGTTCTGGAAGCATCAGGAAAGCTTTGGAAAATTCAAGAAAGAAAACTTGAGTTTTTTTTAAGATTCTGGAAGAATCCAGAAACAATCCTAGAGTAATTTGGAGTTTGGGTTTAGAAAACAAAAGCCCAGTTAAGGGCCCAAGTGTTGAAAGAGGCCCAAATGGTTTTAGGGGTGGAAAAGAAGTCCAGCTAAGATAAAAAAAAAATTTTTTTGGCCTGAACCCAAAACGTTGGCCCAAATTAAAAGCCCAGAATTAGAGGCCCAATTGAAAGGCCTGTGAAGCCCAGTAAGAGAATAAGCCCAGTTAAAATGGGCCCAAGTTTTAGCCCAGCATAAGGGGCCTAAATCCAAGTATGTACAAAAATTTATATACATGCATATGTTCTTGACCTGTTCGACCAGAAAACACAAAGAAGTCCTGGTCGAATGGCTTGAGCTCGAAATCAAGTCGATCAGGGTAAATAAAGGCCTTAATTCGACCAGGACCAGGATCAATTCGACCAGAAAATATAGAGAAATCCTGATCGAAGCCCCTGAGGTCGAGATCCTGTCGATCAGGGTTGAAAAGAAGGCTTAATTCGACTAAAATTAGACCCATTCGACCAAGAAACACGAAAGATTCCTGGTCGAAATCATTGAGGTCAAAATTCTGTCGACCTGGGCAGCAAGAGTAGCTTAATTCGGTCAAAAAGCAAGAATCCTGACCGAAAGGGACGAAAATCCTAGTCGAAAAAAAAAAAAAGTCCTGGCCGAAATTCGACCAGGACTCCTGACCGAAAGCATCCTCCTCGAAAATCCTTCGACCAAGGCACAGCAGGGGCTAATTCGACCAGGATCCTGGTCGAATGGATTCCTAGTCGAAAATTGTATAAAAAAAAAAGGGGGAGAAAAAAGAGAAAAAAGAAAAGGAAGAAAAAATCCTGGAAAATTACAAAAAAATAAGGAAATTCCTTAAAATAATTTCTGAAAAATGTATAAATCCAGAAAATAAAGGATAAATCCCAGAAATTAGGGAAAAAATCCAGAAATTAAGGATAAATCCCAGAAAATTAGGGAAAAATCCCAGAAATTAGGGAAAAAATCCAGAAATTAAGGATAAATCCCAGAAAATTAGGGAAAAAATCCAGAAATAAAGGATAAATCCCAGAAATTAGGGAAAAAATCCAGAAATTAAGGATAAATCCCAGAAAATTAGGGAAAAAATCCAGAAATTAAGGATAAATCCCAGAAAATTAGGGAAAAATCCAGAAATTAGGGAAAAATCCCAGAAAATTAGGATAAATCCCAGAAATTAAGGGAAAAATCCGGAAATTAGGGAAAATCCCAGAAAATTAGGGAAAAATCCCAGAAATTAGGGAAAAAATCCAGAAATTAAGGATAAATCCCAGAAAATTAGGGAAAAAATCCAGAATATAAGGATAAATCCCAGAAAATTAGGGAAAAATCCAGAAACTAGGGAAAAATCCCAGAAAATTAGGATAAATCCTAGAAATTAAGGGAAAAATCCAGAAATTAGGGAAAATCCCAGAAAATTAGGGAAAAATTCCTGGAAATTAAGATAATTTCTGAATAAAAGGAAGATTCATTGTAAATGTGTAGGTCGCTCCACACTTTACGCAAAAACGAAACCCTGTAAGGGAACGAATAGACTTAACTTCTGCGAAACCTAATCAATGTTTCCCAAAAGTTGGGGGGCAAATGATAGGGATAAATAAATTATGATTGTATAATTAAATACTGCATTAATTGTACAAACTGTGGGCTGCTAGGCCCAATAAAAAGATATATGATACTCAGACCAGAAAGGTTAAGCCTAATGGACCAGATCCGGCCTGATGGAATAAAAAAGGCCCAAAAGCCCTGATTATTAATTAAATTCGTAATTAATTAATAAGGGACAAATCAGATGTTGAAAAGAGTCCCGATAAGGATATAAATCCTTGGAGATTAGCCTCAAGGGGACCTAAAAGGATAAGGAATCAGTTTCCTACTACCTAGGACTCCAAAGTCCATTCTAATTATGAGACTTGCCCACCAAGTCTCCTATACCAAGTCCAATTCAAGGACTCCCAACACCTATATAAGGGGTCTCACCCCCACCAATCAGAACTACGTTTTTTGGCTTGATTCTCTAATTCACAGAGATACGTAGGCATCTCGTAAAGGAAGATTGAGTCACGAAACACGAGAGCAGCCATTAAAGGCCTTGAGCTCCCGAATCTTAGTATTAAATATAGCAAGTAATAACCTTAGTTTTTTTATCCATAACACCTACTTTCCCATTCCAATTGGTTTTCATTTTAGATTATATTTTATTCTCAATTTTTTCCAATATGTCATTCAATTGCTTAATTGATAGATGCCCTACATTTACCTTACCAGCATTCTTGGTTTTGTTTGACTCTCCTGAGACAAAATTCTTTGTTACTAAACCATGTTTCTCATTTAGCTTCGCTAGCTTTCCTTGAATGATGGTATATTTATCCTTCAACGGATGAGCTTCATCATTCAACGGATGAGCTTCATCATCCATTAATTCAAAATCTGTTGACAGACCATCAACTAAATTCGGGTTCAGTTTCTTCTTGTCTTCCTTCCAAGCTTCTTTACAAAATGATTCAATCCCTTGAACTTTAGCAATTTGTGCACTAACATCGCCAAAACATTTCCAGGATTTAATGACCTCTTGTTCTCGTTCAAGCTGCTTTCTAAAAATTTCTTCTTTCTTCAAAAACTCTATTAACTCATCTTTAGCAATTTTACACTAAATTTTCAATTTCTCAAACTCAATAAATTGAGTTTTTAACTTAGCATTTCTATCACTCAAAAACATATTATTCTCTTTAATTCTAGTGTTCTCTTTTGTGAGTGATCTAAGTGTGACACGCAATTGATACAATTCAGTTGACATATCATTAATAGCATCATTGCATTCATCTGTAGAAAGCTGTGAAAGTTTAGTAGCGATAGGGAAGGAAATAAGGCATGGGTATGTAATTAATGTTGCATTAATCATATTAGAATTGGGCCAATATCTAGGCCCATTTAAGAAGGCCTAAAACTCTGAATATTAATTAATTTTGTAATTAATTAATAAGGGATAAGTCAGCTGATAAGACGAGTCCTAGTGGGGAAATAAATTATTGTAGATTGGTCTCCAAGGAACCTGATGAGATAAGGAATCAGCTTCCTACCTCTTAGGACTCCAAAGTCTATTCTAATTCTAAGACTTGCCAATCAAGTCTTCTAACCCAAGTCCAATTCAAGGACTCCTAATATCTATATAAGGGGCCTCACCCCACAAATTAGAACTACATTTTTTGACTTGATCCTTGGCATACAGCAAGGTACGTAGGCATCTTGTAAGGCAGACCGAGTCATGAAATACAAGAGCAGTCAAATCGAGCCTCGAAGCTCACGTTCCCTAGTAATAAATACAACAATTATTATACCTTAGTTTTTGATCCATAACATTTGGCGCCGTCTGTGGGAAAGCACAACAACAACCATGGCGAGAACACGGAGATGAAGCAGCACCCTAGAAGGAGGAACACCAGCGGGAACAACCCAAACAATTTCATCAACCGTGGAGGTACCTCCTCATTCAACCTATGTCACCACCCAAGGAGGAGCCCAGGTAGAGGCAACTGAACCTCAACCCCAAGGGACGATTCCCCCGGCTCCTCAAGGTATGAATCCCCAACTTCAATAACTACATACGCATGTGAATTCTCGACCCTTTGGGTATGCGTATTCAACTATTGTGACCACTAACCCCCTTATGGGATGCCCCTTTACCCCGAGGTTGGAGGAAGTGGGCATGCTGGACGAAGTGAAGCATGGGGGCAAACACCCCCTATATACAAGGTTTGGCCCCTATCTCGGGGGATCAGGAATTTTCTGGTCCTTATACTAAGAGAGACTCTAAAACTTTGGATGATGAAGTGGCCCCAAGAAGGAGACGTGCTGGAAAAGAGCCGATGGCTGATGGTAACCAACATCCTAGGAGCACACGAGAGGTGAATCCCCAAGAAGTGCAGGAGAGAATCAAGGCCCAAGAGGCTGAGATTCAAAGGCTGAACCACGATTTGGAGGTGCACCAGACTCCCATTACCACCTAGGGGAGAAATCCCCCCCCCAATCATAGACCTGTATGGTCCGTCACAAAGAAGGGCTGTAGTCCCAAGAGCTGATCCAAGCAATCTTCTTCCCCTTGGAGATGCTGATGATCCTACTCCACCATTCACTGAAGAGATAATGAATGCCCATATCTCAAAGAAGTTTAAGATGCCCACATTCAAAGCTTATGATGGCACAAGGGTTCCCGCTAATCATGTCAGGACATTCTCTAATGCACTATTGTTGCAGCCCGTGAATGATGCTATTAAGTGTCGGGCCTTTCCTCAAACCCTGTAGGGTATAGCTCAAAGATGGTATAATCGTTTTCCCTCGAACTCTATTGGGTCCTTCAGAGAATTAAGTCAGGCTTTTATTAAGCAATTCATCAGGGGGAGAGTGCATGAGAAGAGTTCAGCATCCCTCATGAGCATTGTGCAGGGAGCAAAAGAGTCCTTGAGAGACTATCTAAATCATTTTACAAAGGAAGCTTTAAAAGTCTCGGACCTTGATGATAAGGTAGCTATGATAGCACTGCAACAGGGAACTAGGGATGAGTTCTTCAAGATGTCCTTGGCCAAGAGCCCCCCTGAAAGCATCTTGCAGCTCCAAGATAGGGCCGGGAAGTACATCAAAGTGGAGGAGAGCATGAGGAAGACAGTAGTAAGTAACAAGCCCACTAGAGGCAAGAAGCGAAAAACTGATCTGGAATATATTGCCAAGGACAAGTATCCCAGAACTGAGCAAAACCCTGATTCAACCCCAAAGAAGAGAGGACCTGGGCAAAAGTTCATTGAATACGCTAAGTTGAATGCTCCTAAAAGCCAGATCTTAATCGAAATCGAGAAAGATCAAGATATTCGTTGGCCTAAACCCTTGAAGGTTGATCCTGCCAAGCTAAATAAGAGCAAATATTGTAGATTTCACAAAGATGTTGGTCATGACATCGATGAGTGTAGGAAACTGAAAGATGAAATAGAATCCTCATTCGGAAAGGAAGATTGAACAAGTACACTGGGAAGGAAGAGATAGGAATAACAATGGGAGAAAGAACTTTGAAGATCGTAGGAGGGACCAAGACGATCAGGGGCGGAATCCCTAGCCTAGGAGACCAGTTATAAATGCAATATTTGGAGAACCACGACCCCGAGGGCCTGTGATAAACATAATTTTTGGAGGACCAACTGCTGCTGGATTATCCTAGAACTCCAGGAAAGCATATACCAGGAAGGTTATGCATATTGTTGGGGAAGCCCCGAAGAGGGCCAGGACAGGAGTAACAATAGATTTTGATGATTCTGACCTAGAGGGTGTGAAATTTCCTCATGATGACCCACTGGTCATAACACCGATAATAGGAAACAGCCCGGTTAAGAGGGTCCTTGTGGATAATGGTGCTTCAGTGGATATCTTGCTCCATGACACCTTTTTAAGGATGGGTTATAATGATTCTCAATTAACCCCGACCGATATGCTGATATATGGATTTACAGGAGTGGAGTGCCCCGTGGAAGGGATAATCAAGTTGCCAACAACCATAGGACAAGAACCAAGATAAGCAACACAGATGTTAGACTTTGTGCTAGTGAAGGCTAGTTCAACTTATAACGTTATCATGGGGAGAAGAGGGATACATGCCTTCAAGGCAGTCCCTTCTTCCTACCATTCAATGGGATTGGAGAAGAGAGAGGAGATCAAACAATGGCTTGAAGTTGTTATGTAGCCTCTCTGAGGGTAGATGGAGTTGGGGGGCAAGTTCTGCCTATTGAAGATCTGGATATCCGAGAGAATGATGAGAAAAGAGGGAAGCCAACCTGGTTTCATTGAGGAAATACAATTTCCAGAATGGTTAGCGAACCCTGTGATTGTAAAGAAGGCCAATAGAAAATGGAGAATGTGTGTGGACTTCACTGACCTAAATGATGCATGCCCAAAAGATTGTTTCCCGTTGCTAAGAATAGATACTTTGATAGATGCCACTACTGGACATGAGATGTTGAGCTTCATGGATGGATTTAGTGGATACAATCAAATCAAGATGCACAAGGACGACATCCCAAAGGTATCATTCATCACTAACTTTGGTGTTTATTATTATCTTGTTATGGCATTTGGTCTCAAGAATGCAGGAGGCACCTATCAAAGATTGGTAAATAAAATTTTTTAAGGATCTTATTGGAAAGACCATGGAAGTTTATGTTGATGACATGTTAGTCAAGAGTCTAGTAAAGACTGATCATATAACCCATTTGAGGGAAGCTTTTTAGGTCCTGAGATACCATAAGATGATGTTAAATCCTGCCAAGTGTGCTTTCGGAGTAGGATCTGGAAATTTTTTGGGATTGATGGTCTCCAAGAGAGGAAATCGAGGCCAATCCCGATAAAATAAAGGCAATCCTGGACATGGAGCCACCAAAAACTATCAAAGATGTTCAAAAGCTCACTGAAAGGGTTGCTGCGTTGGGATGATTCATCTCCAAGTCTGGGGACAAGTGTTTGTCATTCTTTAAGTCCTTAAAGAAGGTTAAGGATTTTGTATGGAGTGAGGAAAGCCAAAAGGCATTCAAAGAATTAAAGAAATATATGGCCCAGGCCCCGTTGTTGTCCAAGCCAGCTCTGGATGAAGTTTTATACCTGTACTTGGTTGTTTCAGAAAATTCCTTGAGCGCTCTATTGGTTAAGGAGGAACTTAAAATCCAGAAACCCATGTACTATGTTAGCAAAATTCTGCATGTAGCTTGATATGGGCCTAAATATAGCCTGGATAAATAATTAATGTCAAATTAATTAGGCCTGATATGCTCCAGTAACGAAGTCCATTTAACAAGGCCCAAACCCCTGAATATTAATTAATTTCGTAATTAATTAATAAGGGAGAAAAACAACTATTAAGATGAGTCCTAGTGGGGATATAAATCCTTGTAGATTGGCCTCCAAGGAACCTCAGGGGATAAAGGATCAGCTTCCTACTTCCTAGGACTCCAAAGTCCATTCTAATTCAGAGACTTGCCCACCAAGTCTCCTAACCCTAGTCCAATTCAAGGACTCCCAACGTCTATATAAGGGGTCTCACCCCACCAATCAGAACTACGTTTTTTGACTTGATCCTTGGCAATCAGCAAGGTACGTAGGCATCTTGTTAAGGCAGATCGAGTCACAAAACACAAGAGCATTCAAATTGAGCCTCGAAGCTCACGTTCCCTAGTAATAAATACAACAATTAATATACCCTAAGTTCTTATCCATAAAATTTGGCGCCGTTTGTCGGAAAGTTTAATAACAACCATGGCAAGAACATGGAGAACAAGCAGCACCCTTGAAGGAGGAACACCCGCAGGGACAACCCAAATGATTTCGTCAACCATGGAGGTACCTCTGCATTCAACCTATGTCGCCATCCAAGGAGAAGCCCAGGTAGGGGCAACTGGACCTCAGTCACAAGGGACGATTCCCTCGGCTACTCAAGGGATGAATCCCCAACTTCAGCAGCTACACACACCTGTGAATTCTTGACCCATTGGGTATGAGTGTTCAACTATTGTGACTACTAAACCCCCTTATGGGATGCCCCTTTACCCCGAGGTTGGGGGAAGTGGGCATGCTGGACGGAGTGAAGCACGGAGGCAAACATCCCCTACATTCAAGGTGTGGCTCCTATCCCGGAGGATCAGGAATTTTTTGGTCCCTATATTAAGAGAGATTCTGAGTTTTAGACGATGAAGTGGCCCCAAGAAGGAGACATGCTGGCAAAGAACTGATGGCTGATGGCAACCAACGTCCTAGGAGTACCCGAGGGGTGAATCCTCAAGAGGTGCAGGAGAAAATTAAGGCCCACGAGGCAGAGATTCAAAGGCTGAAGCGTGACTTGGAGGCGCACCAGGCTCCTAGACTCCCATTACCACCCAGGGGGAGAAATCCTCCTCCAATCATAGACCTGGATGGTCCATCACAAAGAAGGGCTGTAGTCCGAGAGCTGATCCAAGCAATCTTCTTCCCCTTGGAGATCCTGATGATCCTACTCCACCATTCACTGAAGAGATAATGAATACCCATATCTCAAGGAATTCAAGATGCCCACTATCAAAACTTATGATAGAGCGGGAGATCCCGCTAATCACGTTAGGACATTCTCCAATGCACTTTTGTTGCAACCCATGAATGAGGCTATTAAGTGTCGGGCCTTTCCTCAAACCCTGTCGGGTATGGCACAAAGATGGTATAGTCGTTTACCCCCAAACTCTATGGATCCATCAGAGAATTAAGTCAGGCTTTTATTAAGCAATTCATCAGTGGGAGAATTCATGAGAAAAGTTCAGCATCCCTCATGAGCCATTATGCAGGGAGCGAAGGAATCTTTGAGAGACTACCTTAATCGTTTACAAAGGAAGCTTTAAAAGTCCCGGACCTTGATGAAAAAGTAGCCATGATAGCACTACAACAGGGAACTAGGGATGAGTTCTTCAAGATTTCCTTGGCTAAGAGCCCCCATGAAATCATGTTGGAAGTACATCAAGGTGGAAGAGAGTATGAGGAATGACCGTAGTGAGCAACGAGCCCACTGGAGGAAAGAAACGGAAAATTGATTTGGAATATATCGCAAAGGACAAGTATCCTAAAACTGAGCAACGCAATGACTCAACCCCAAAGAAGGGAGGGACCTGACAAAAGTTCAATGAGTATGCGAAGCTGAATGCTCCTAGAAGCCAGCTTTTGATGGAAATCGAGAAAGATCGAGATATTCGTTGCCTAAACCCTTGAAGGCTGATCCTTCCAAGCTAGATAAGAGCAAGTATTGTAGATTTCACAAGGATGTTAGTCATGACACCGATGAGTGTAGACAGTTGAAAGATGAAATAGAGTTCCTCATTCGAAAGGAAGATTGAACAAGTACACTGGAGATGGAGGAGATAGGAAAACAACGTAACAAAGAACTTTGATGATCGTAGGAGAGATCAAGATGATCAGGGACCGAAATCCCCAACCTAGGGGGACCGGTGATAAATGCGATCTTTGGAGGATCGTGATCCCGAGGGCCTGTGATAAATACAATCTTTGAGGGACCAACTGCTGCTGGTTTATCCAAGAATTCAAGGAAAGCATATGCTAGAGAAGTCATGCATATTGTTGGGGAAGCCCCGAAGAGGGCTAGGACAGAAGTGATAATGACATTTGATGATTCTGACTTGGAAGGTATGAAATTTCCTCAAGACGACCCGCTGGTCATAACACCGATAATAGGGAACAGCCCAGTGAAGAGGGTCCTCGTAGATAACGGTGCCTTGGTGGACATCTTAGTCCATGATACCTTTTTAAGGATGGGTTACAATGATTCCCAATTAACCCCAACTGACATGCCGATATATGGATTTGCGGGAGTAGAGTGTCCCGTGGAAGGAATAATCAAGTTACAACAACCATAGGTCAGGAACCAAGGCAAGCAACACACATGTTGGACTACATGATGGTGAAGGCTAGTTCAACTTATAACGCTATCAGGGGAAGAACAGGGATACATGCCTTCAAGGCAGTCCCTTCTTCCTACCATTCAGTTACGAAGTTTCCCAGGAATGGGATTG
>NW_027421212.1:0-34039 GCF_009905375.1 Apium graveolens | reverse complement strand
CCTTAGACTTGAGATCGTTAAGTTATCTTATAATAATGAACGTGCTTTGGTTTAGTCCTAGTCTCAGGACATTCCATTAGTCTATTCTGGGCAATAGGGATTTGTGTATAGAGATAATACGTCCTAGAGGATCTACCCCTTCCAGTATAGGAGAATATCCTATGTTATTCTTAGTATGCGAGTTCTGGAATCTCTGGCTAGAGTGTATGAAATTAGAAAGGAGTTTCTAATTTACATTAATAGAACTTTGCATTATGAATAAGAAATCATATGATTAAATTTGATAGGCCTGACACGAGATCCATGCCTTGTATTAAATCGGATATTGTAAGGGTAGAAGGAATTCATTTAACTAGTCACTGACAGGTTCTTTATTCTAAGCAGTGAATTCATATTATCCGGATAGTCGTGATATGTTGAAAGCATCACTCACGATGTAGAATAAATATATTAATCAGTTAATTATTTAGTTAATTTTATTATTCATGTAATAATTAATAAAAGTTTATTATTATTTTCTACTACCGGAATAATATTGAACCTACAGGGTCACACCATAAAGGAATATTTCTTTGATGAAATAATGAGAGATAATTATATTCTAAGTAATTTAGAAAAAGAAATAGATTAAAATAGTTTTAATTATTATTAGAGCGTTTTATAAAGATAAAATGTGGGGCTAATATATATATTGATATATAAAAACCCTAGAGAGCCCTATAAATAGAATGAGATGGCTCATTCTAAAACACAAAAAAATTTGGTTTTGTGAAAACCCTAGCCTCCATCTTCTTCTCTCTCTCTCTCTCCCAAAATCTCCATTTTTATAAAAGCTCGGTTTTATAAAAAAAGTTCATCGAAGAGGATCGTTCTTGGTGGATACCTGTAGAGTGCTTCACACACTGAGGAGCAACTGCTAGCACTCCATTTTTATAAAGCTTCGATTCACAAGGTATGGTTACGATTCCTCAGTTTTTCCTTTTTATACATTTTTCTATATGTGCGGTAATGGTTTTTACGAAATAAATTGTTATATCACGCTTCCGCTCATCCGTAAATTCCTTCAGTCTTCACAATTGCATGGAAATGATAATGCTTCTTTGTTCTCTAACACCTGCAATTAGGCTGCCACATTCCATTTGCAAACACCCAACGCATGTGACTGTGTTATCACTGTCAACAACTATTTGAATTAGAACATCTTTCGGGTCATTGTTGATCATCCATCGGGTGATTTGTTGAGCATCCATCGGGTGATTTTGTTGAACCATCCGCCGGGAGCCTTTTATGTCACTTGTATACAGAATTACAAGACATCTTATATTTACACTTAGTCACCCTATTTTGTATATCAACTAGTAATCAACATGACTTAATACTCCTACAGGATCTACACATTGTTGCTTGCAGAAATGTGCTACATCTTTTGTTACATAAGCTACACTCTCGATGGCTGTTCAGTTACTCCATCGAGACTATTAAGTCATCCGTCGGGATAGTAATAGCATCCGTCGAATACACCAAGGCAAACTCTACTAAGGTGTTTTGTTAATCTAATTATCATACCTAACATATTCCTAACAGATTTGAGAGAGAGAGAGAGAGAGAGACAAGTGAAGGGGGAAACAGATGGGTATTTTGACTAAATTTTCAAGATCTATTTTTGGATCTGCTCAAAATTTTGGTTTCCCCTTTGCCAAACTTTGCCGTGAACCAATTCATTTTTTATTTTTTTATTTAATTTCAAAATTATTCTATACAAATGATAATTAGTTACATAAATTAATCATTAATTTATAGGTATTATCGTGTTATTTTTAAAGCTCATATATTACAAATGGCAAATTAGTTTATTATTTAATTAAATTTTAAAATTAAAACTATCACAGGATGTCATTTTCTATAACCAGCTATACTAGCTATTTCACTCAATTATTTAATTGATACATGGTATTCATTATAAACTCAAATAAAATATTACATAATTTATTAAAATTTAATTATATTTTTTCTACTAATAAAATATATTCATCTAAATGTTATTTCAGTTTTATAATCTTTATAAAAAATATAAATAGTTTAGTATGTTGAAGATCGTAACTTTGGAAAAAAAAACATAAAAAATATTAATTAAACATCAATTATTTTAATGAATTATTTATCAGAGTTAAAACTAAATTTACTTTTTCATAGTCTATAGTAACACAATCTAATGTGTTGGTGTGTGTAACACCTTATTGAGCTACAACAACACGCTTTTAGCCCTACAGTAACACCCGTAACTATGATGTTGTTTAGAGCCAAAATTTCTTACATATTGTAACATTAGCTAAAGCAACACCTATGCTGAAATGTTTAAATAGGTCATCTATGGCGTAGTGTTTTTCAAATACCGCGAGGTACAAATAAAGGGTGTCCTCCGGATTTGATTTAGCCAACAACGGGGCTTCGTTATGTACTTCTTTAGCTGTTCAAAGGCTCTTGGCTCTCAGCTGTCCACTTAAATTCTTCACCTTCTTAAGGGTTTTGAAAAAGGGCAGACATTTGTCTCCAGATGATAGGGAATAAAAATAACCCTAATTGCGGAGTTAATATCGCATTAATTAGACCTGATTTGGTCAAAGGGCAATGCCCAATTAATGAGGCCCAAACCCTAACTATTTATTAACTTAGTAATTAATAAAGGGCTAATTAAACAACCCAATGAATGTGTTCAAATAAATAACTACTTCTACAAGAAGTAGCCTCCAAGCAAACCCAAATTCAGAAGGAAACTAATTCCTGCTTTCGAGGACTCCAAAGTCCAGTTTAAGAAGGGGACTTTCCCATCAAGTCACCCAATTTTATCATAATTCCTAGACTCTGAACATCTATATAAAGGGTCTTACCCCTTCAACTTCAGCAGAATATTTTGGGGACAAGAGCTCTAGATGTCACCACCATGAAACCACGTTTTGGAAGATAGCTTTAAGCATCGTAAAACCGCGAAGGCGTCCTTCAAGCCACGAGGCCATTACCTGGAACGACGTTTTAGACTTAGTCCTTGAAGGACATGAAAGTCACTACGTCCTTGGTGAGCTCTCGCTGTCATAGCCCCGAGGGCAAGCATCACCAAGAACTACGTTTTGGATTGATCCTAGGCATACGTCGAGGTACGTAGGCATCTTGTGAGGGCAGATTCAAGCCACGAACACAAGCACAGCCATTAAAGCTCGAAGCTTATCAAACCTTAACATTAAATACACGCAATAAATAAATACCTGTTTTTATCCATAAGATTTGGCACCGTCTGTGGGACAAGGACGAAAACCATGAAAGCACGAAGAAGCACCGAGAAACCACCTAATGAGATGTGCAATATTGCATCCAATGTTGAGATTCCACCACAGTCAAACCTCAATATTTGAGAGACTAATCTCTCAGGGACAGAGATCCCCATTACCCAACTGCTGGTACAACGGTCTCCAACCGCAAAGGGATGAAGAATCAAGGGAAGAGTCCCAAACTATAGATGGTACTCTCACTAATGAGTACCGGAATTTCAGATGTTAATAATTGTGCTTGCCTCAAGGGTGAATGATCACCCACCTTATGGGATGTAAAATTTTGAGGAAGGACACAAGACCGAGTACATGAGGACTACGAACATCAGTATTTGTAAGGGCTAAACCTTATTGAAGGAAGAAGTTGTGATTTCTATAATCCCCATATCGAGGATAGTGATCATTCATATAAAGAGAAGATCGCCCCAAGAAGGGTGTAGCCGATTGAGGAACCTGTTGTTAAAGGGCGTTTTTAGCCCCGAAGACGCGAAATGATGAATTCCCAAATCATAAAGAAGAGGAATTGTGCTCATGAAGAACACATCCGAAAATCCCAAAAAGATATAAAATTATGAAGCAATCAATATCTACCAGCCACAACTCAAGTTGTCGCTTCCATCATTGGAGCACCACAACTTTCAATCACAAAACCAAGAAGCTGGTCCCACAATAATGGGATTCCTTGTGACCCGAAAGCTAATTCTAGGGACCAATCCCCAATCTCAAGGAATTTAAAACTAGGGGATAAACCCCAGTCGGATTTCGGATGTTAACAATTATGGAGAAACGCTACCCACCTGACTGGAGTAAAACTTCACCGTCGAACACAGTAGGATTATGAATTCCGGTATTTGCAGGGGCTGATCCTCATTCATAAACAATTATGAGATTTTTATAGTTCCAAATGCCTAGGACAGTGATCGTCTATCTGATAAGGTGACCGAGCCATGAAGGAGACAACCAAACAAATAGCCCATTTATAGAATACATTCTCAGTCTCGAGATCGCGGAATGTTGATTCTTTAACCCATTGCAAAAAGAATTCGAGCTCATGAGGAGCACATCAACAAGATTTAACAAGTTGGGAGATGCGTTAGGCAAAAACTTGATCTTAATCCGAAGGGACGATTTAAGATCCCCAAATTCGAAAATAGAATCCTCAAGTTTAAGGTTCGAATCCCCAATTTCAGATGGTAATTGAGACCTTAGCTCTACCACTGTCCTCATTTCCCGAACCATGGACGATCCAGGATATGAATTAAAGGTTATAACTAAGGAAGTGGAATTCAACATAAACCGTGCAAAGGATAGACACCCCCCTTATATTCAAGGATTGAAACCCATCAATGACCAAATTCGTGATTATTCTAGTGCCTAGACAGAGGACGATGAAACATGAATCCTTGTATGACGTAGACCGATTCAAAGAAACCCATGATCAACATATACTTGAGTAATAGGATGTCAGTGATAGTCCAATAAGGAGCCTGGATAATGAACTTAAGTTATCGTTGGCCCAAATCAATATGAAAAACAGACATAGGTTGCAACAACAGGGAGGGTGAAAATAAATAACATGAAGAAGAATTTGGCCCCCGATAGGAGGCGATGAAGATAACAATTAGAAGCAAAAAAAGGATCAAAGTGTGATGCTAAGGATAAGTATCTCTGATGGAGACTTTACCCCAAGAAAGAACAACAGAGAACCGAAGTTCACCAAGCATGCACGTTTTAATGCTCTAGAAAGCCGACTCTTGATAAATATGAAAAGATGAGACTGTAGATGGCCGATGCCACTGGGGAACCAACCCTGAAAAGAGGAACAAGAATTTATATCCAAGATTTCACGATGAGGATATCGGCGATTGTCGTTAGCTAAGGAATAAAATTGAGTTCCTAGTCCAGAGAGGGTTCACCAAGATAGTGAAGGAAGCAATAAAGTGAAAGATTATAAATAATAGAGGGGAGAACATGATATTCTAGAGAAACACGCATCCCTGAGTGCTAGTTATCAAAATGATCTTTAGAAGGCTAACGACTGATGGGACTTCAAGAGCTCAATGAAAGATTGTGCCCGAAATATAGTACACCGTATGGAGCGACAGTGGAAATGGCCACTAACTTTGATGATTCTGATTCGGAGGGGATGAAATTCCTCCATGAAGACCCGATGGTCATCACACTATAATATAAAACTCTGAAAGATTCTTGGCAAATGGGACTCGCTAATTCCCAACTTGTCTTTTATGATATGTTACCATGATTAAAGGCCCGAATGAGTCGGGGAGCAGGTCCTCCCAAAAGAAGATGTGGAATTCCGAAAGTTCAACGAGCAATGAAGAAATTCAATAGCAGATACGATTCTTATCCACTTGTAACCAAGTACAGTGAGAAAAAAAAAGGAATTCGTGCCCTTGGCAGGCGAGAAACCATAAAACAGTAAGCTAATTATAAGGACAACATTTCTAAGGTACCACTCCTTATTAACTTTGTAATATTATGTATCTTTTTGCTGCTTTTATTTTGAGAAACTAGATGCCACCTACCAAAGGTTAGAAAGTAAAATTTTTTGAGCATCTATATTGAAAGACCATGAGAGTCTATAGTATAATGAAATTAAGAGCCTAGATAAGGCAAAATACATGAAACACCTCCGAGAGGGATTTGAAGTGCTGATGCACCACAGGTAATGTTAAATCCTACAAGGTGTGCCTTCGAGGTAGGATCTGTAAATTTTTGGGCCACATCTCTGAGTGGGAAATCAAGGCCATGTTGATAAGATTCCTGGTTATGGAACCCTCATCTTTCATTAAGAACATAGAGAAACTAAATAGTGCGATTTAGGAGAGGTTCATCTCCGAACCCAGTGATAAGTGTTTTTCTCTTCTTCACGGTATTAAGAAAGTAAGGACCCTTTATGGATTGATGAAAGCCATGTAATCTTTAAGAAATTGAAGAAGCAGAGAAACCGGAACATTGGAAGAAGTACTAAATTATACATGGAAAACTCAATTGTGTAATTGAGAATTTGCCTCTGTGAGAAAAGACATGGAGGTTCAGCAACCCATATGTTGGGACATTGAAAAATTATGTGAATAACTCTAGTATTGAGAAGTTTTGCGTTAGCCATGACCACGGCATGAGGAAGTTAAACTGTATTTCCAAATGTGCAAAACTAGCCCCGGGGGCCCAATGTACAGCCCTAAGGCTGGTGGAAGGTGGTTTAAGTGGATAACCGTGCCTGAAGAATTTAGTATAAACATGTACATTATTTAAGGTTCAAGATTTGACCGACTTCATGGTGAATGTCCTATTGACAACCAAGAAGTCGGGGGCAGGATGAGATACCCTATGAGGGCAAGGAAACATGTGAGACAAAATAAAGATATCATACTGAAGTACCATTTGCTTTTCTTTTTAATGGGACCATCAAAACAAAAGTGAGTGTTGCAATTCATGACGGATTAATGATATAGTTAACCTCAACATCGGATTCTCAATAACGAATGATGAAGTTGAAAATAAGGCCTCGATGGTCAGACTTGGTATAGCTCGAACCTTGAAGGTTGAAAACCTCAAATTCTATGGAGACTCGGTGTTGGTGATTTCTCAAGTAAAGGGGAATTCGAACAAGGTATGAGAAAGGCATGCGAAGCTCGTGAATAAATTCAATGGATGTTACGTAAAGTTACATCCTAGTGGAAGAATCATAAAGGATAATGTCCCTATTTGAGTTTGCATATTCAACGATAGAGATTTATAAATTTCGGAACCTGAAGCATGGATTCCAAGTTGATACCACCAGTAGGTGTGGAAAATTGTTGGGTTAATTTTATGAAGGTTAACCTAGAAACTAGTGATTGCCCAATACATATGAGGTATGAAATCCATTGGAAAGTGTCTAGGTACGCTTTGGTTGAGAGGAGTTAGGTAAGAAATTCTTTGTGATTCCATACTCGGAATACCTGGGACCTTAGAAGTGGAACTAACCTCGAAAGAAGTTCATCCATGAGCAGCACCCGGGGGCAGGGCTGGCACCAAAAAAAGGTAGTCGAGCAGAATTCAGCTCGAAAAGAGACTGAATCCTGACCGAAATACGGTTCAACCAGAAGGCTGAGTTTTAGAATCAATAGATTCATCACAAGATATGAGAGACGTGTGAAGTTATGACTGAATTTGATGAATTCTACATCCTGAGGAAGTAAGACATGCGGGCCGTGACTCAAGAGATACAAATTATACGGGAAGTTTTTACTTCTAAGTCTCAAAGACCAAAACTAATACAAAGCTGATAGCACCGATATGTGTGATGATTCATTGCCTGGAAGTCTCGACTCAAACTAGTCGATGACCCGACGATGCCATGGAAGCATGAAAAATGCTGGAAAAAGCTTTGAAGCTTGATCCGATTTCACGGACTTTATACAAGAAGTAGTTCGTGACTCCTTACCTGAAATGCCTGAGAACACAAAAAATGGAGTCGGTCTTAAAGTAATACATGAGAAGAAACATGGGCTACGCTCGGGGGCAAGGTTGTCACTTAAATGTATCCTATTTAGATTATATTATCCAAAGATATGGTCGATGCCAAAGTTTGTGAGAGGAAAGTATACCTGATTTCGGAAGCACACACATGTAGTTTGGAAATCTTATGAGATATCGATTTTAACCAATTCCCATGTCTCATTTACAACGTATAAGATTGATACTCTTGATACATTCCATAGTCAGTGCCCGGAGGTAGATCTTGACACAAGAGGATTGAGGCTATAACGTTCGTGTATAACCAACATCCAAGTGACACAACTCTCGTAGAAAAGTGCGATATAAAGGTATGAACTCCCATGAATCCTAGTGATAGGTGATAGAAGACAGTACAACATCAATGATGTAAGAAGAGAGATAGTAAATCTTGCTCCACAGGAAGTCGAGTAATCCTTGACTTACATAGACTTCCTCTCCAAATTCCCCATTCAGAAAGGCACTTTTGACATCCATTTGATAGACTTTTGAAATTGGCATGAGCTGCATAGGCTAGGAAATTCTGATGGCTTCTAGTCTTGCAACAGGAGCAAAGGTTTCATAAAATCAATTTCCTCTTGTTGACAATAGCCCTAGTAACCAATCTAGCTCTGTTCGTTATAATTATGCCATTTTCATCCATCTTATTTCTGAATACCCATTTGGTGTCAATTGAGTTCTTTCCCCAAGGCTTGGGTACCAGCTTCCAAACATTGTTCATTTCAAATTGGTTTAGCTTTTCCTGCATAGCTAAAATCCAATCAGGATCTAACAGAGCTTCTTCTACCTTCTTTGGTTCTTCCTTTGATAGGAAGCTACTATACTGACATTCTTCTTGAGTTGCTTTCCTTGTTTGAACTCTAGAAGATGCATCACCAATAATTAGCTCATAAGGGTGATCTCTTATCCATTTTCTCTAGTTGAGGTAGATTTGCTCTAGATGAAGAGGCCTCGTTGTTGTCTTGATAAGTGACTGAGTTTTGATTATGAGAAACTCCCCATGAGTTTGTGAATCTTTGATTTGAGAAATGGGAACTTTCTGTGAGTGATCTACCTTGACTTTCAGCTTCTCTTAATGACCCGACGGATGATTCACTTTGAGTCCCGACGGATGAGGCTGATTGTCACCCGACGGATAAGGCAAATTGTCTCGCGAAGGATGAAGTAATTTATAACTCGATGGATAATGAGTTATGAGCTCATTAGTTATAGATTTTTTTGTATTATCCTTAGTGATTATTTCTTGGTCACCCTCATCATCACTGTCATCACTAACCATCTCCACATTATCAAACTTGAGGCTCTCATGGAAATCTCCATCTTGCAGTCCTTCAATCTTTTGTCATCAAACACAACATGTATTGATTCCACAACAATGTTGGTTCTTAGATTGTAGACTCTATATGCTTTTCCCACAGCATATCCAACAAAAATTCCTTCATCAGCTTTAGCATCAAACTTCCCATGTTGATCAGTTTGATTCTTCAAGATATAACATTTGCAGCCAAAGACATGAAGTAAATTTAGAGTTGGTTTTCAGTTCTTGAAAAATTGGTACGGATTCATGCACTTTGCTTGATTCACCAAAGAGATATTTTAAGTGTAGCAGGCAGTATTTACAACTTCAGCCCAAAAGTATGTAGGTAACTTTGATTCTTCAAGCATTGTCCTTGTAGCTTCAATAAGGAATCTATTCTTTCTTTCCACTACTCCATTTTATTGAGGAGTTCTTGCTGCAGAAAATTCATGCATAACCCTAATTTATTCACAAAATGATCTCCTCACGAATTCTTAAACTCAGTTCCCATTGTCACTCCTGATTCTCCTTACCTTAAAATTAGGATGATTGTTGACTTGCCTTATGTGATTGATGATGATTTCACTAGCTTCATCTTTAGACTTCAGGATATATGTCCAAGAGAACTTTGAGAAATAATCCACAATTACTAGGCAAAATATTTTCCTTGAGATGGACAACATATTGACTGGTCCAAACAAATCCATGTGTACAATTGCAAAGGTTTTTCAATTGTTGAATCAAGCTTCTTTCTGAATGATGCTTTGATTTTCTTTCCCTTTTGGCAAGCATCACACAGTCCATCTTTTATAAACTCCACTTGAGGGATACCTCTAACCAGTTCTTTCTTGACAAGATCATTCATGGTCTTGAAGTTTAGATGGGACAGCTTCTTGTGCCATAGCCAACTTTCATCTTGACTTGCTTTACTGAGAAGGCAAGTGACAGATTCTGCATTTAATGAGTTAAAGTCAGCTAGATACACATTGCCTTTTCTCACTCTAGTGAGAATCACTTTGTTGCTCTTTTTGTTTGTCACAACACAGGATACCGAATTGAATGTTACTGAGTTGCCCTTATCACAAAGCTGGCTGATGCTCAACAAATTGTGCTTGAGACCATCCACTAGATCAACTTCTTCAATGATGACATTGTCTTTTGAATCAAAGCCATATCCCATAGTAAAACCCTTGTTGTCATCTCCAAAAGTAATACTTGGGCCAGCTCTTTCCTTGAACTCAGTGAGCAGAATAGAATCTCCAGTCATATGCCTTGAGCAACCACTATCCAGATACCAAAGATTCTTTCTATTTCCCTGGACACATAAAAATCAAATCAAGTTGATTTTCGTACCCAAGTTTCCTTGGGTCCTGCCTTCTTAGCTTTCTTCTTTGGTTTCTTAGGCTTAATCCTCATTTGACTTGGGAATTTATGATTCATCCTTGGTCATTTGAGATGGGCCTTTGAAACCAGTCATTTGAGCAGAATTATATGCACAATTTGATTAACAGGAAAATGCATGTTATTTGCAAACGTATTATTCCAGTAGGGCATGCTAAATGGCATTTGAGGCATACTAAATGCCGAATAATAAGGATTGGGTGCAAATAACATATCAGTAAATTATGCATTCCTATTCTGAGTAGACATAACATTCATAGGCATGACAAACATGGCATTCATGTTGGAAAAAGAAGGAGGTACAGTCATGGAAGTAGGCATGACAATTTTTCAATTAACAAACAAATGATTAACACTACCACACTTAACACGGATTTTTCTTGGAGCATATTTATCAGGTGTGTAGTTGTTATGTTTGTTAATTCCTACTTTCCCATTTCTATTGTTCTTTTTTTATCATTTGTTTTAACCTCAATCTTTTCTAATATGTCATTCAATTGCTTGATGGACAGATGACCAACATTGAGTTTCTTTTCCTTCTTGACTTGACTTGATTCTCCTGGAACAAAATTCTTGGTGACAGATCCATATTTCTCATTCAGCTTGGCTAGCTTGGCTTTGCTCACTGGTTTACTCAAAGCCGACGGATGTGGCTCTCTTTCACTCGATGGATAATCATTTTGATTATCCGAGGGACGATCTTCATCATCCGTCGAGTACACATCTGTAGACAGTCCTTCAACCAAATTGGATTCCATCTTTTCCTTGCTTTTCTTCCAGGCTGCATCACAAAAGGACTCAATTCCTTGAATTTTGGTGATTTGAGCATGGACATCTCTGGATGATTTCCATGCCTTGATCACTTCTTGTTCACGATCAAGATGCTTCTTCAAAATTTCTTCTTTCTTAAAGGACTCGGTTAATTCCTCCTTAGCAATCTTACACTCAATTCTTAATTTCTCAAATTTAATGAACTGAGACTCTAGCACATTGTTCCCCTCACTTAAAAACAAATTGTTTTATTTAATTTTAGCATTTTCTTTGGTGAGAGACTTAAGAGTAACACGCAAGTGATATAATTATGTGGACATATCATTAATTGCATCATTACACTCATCTTTAGTTAAATGTGCTAGGTTAGTGGTGATTACCTGATTACTTGAAGAACTTATTTCTGTCTCATCAGACTTGGCCATCAGGGCTAGGTTGACATAGCTTGTTTCTTCATCTTCATCTGGTCCAGTAGCTGCCCAGTCATTTTCTTGTATTATGAAAGCCCTTTCCTTTTGCTTGAGCAACTCAAAGTATTTCTGTATATAATCAACAGGCTCAAACTTTTTCTTGGAATCTGACTTTCTGCATTCATTTGCAAAATGACCAGCTAATCCACATTTGAAACATTTAAATTTTGATTTATCCACCATGTTCTATTTGGCTTAGTATCTCCAAAGTTCTTTTTGAACTTGAGCTTGGAAAACCTTCTGGATAAGAATGCTAAGTGTTCTTCAATATCATTTATGTCATCTTGACTCAATTGATCTTCATTTTCAGCTACCAACCCTTTGCCCTTGCTTTCACAGACCTTTGATGTAGATTCAACAGCTTCTATCATCATCTCGTTCTCTTTCTCTAACTCAGCAACCAATGCTATGGACCCTTCTTTCTTCCTTCCTTTCTCCATCCTTTCATCTTGCTCTATTTCAAGTTCATAAGTCTTCAGAATGCCATACAGTCTCTCTAGGGTAAACTCCTTGTATTCTTGTGAATTTCTCAAGGAGACTGTCATTGGTTTCCATTCTTGTGGAAGAGATCTAAGGAACTTGAGGTTAGAGTCTTTGGTTTGTAAGACTTTTCCATGCAGCTTCAGAGCATTTAGTAGCTTTTGAAATCTACTAAAAATATCAGTGAGACACCTTCTTCACAGTGAAAATACTCATATTGCTGAATTAGTAACTGCATCTTGTCTTCTCTTACTTGTTCAGTGCCATCACAGATTATTTGAATCGTGTCCCAAACTTCCTTGGATGTCTTGCAGTTAATGATGTTATCAAATATGTCACCATAAACTCCATTGAATAGAATATTCATGACCTTCTTGTCTTTCCTGACTTGTTCAATATCAGGGTCTGACCATTCATGCCTTGGTTTGGGAACATATGACTTATTTCCAGTTGCAGCTCCCATTGGTACATGAGGACCTCATCTTGAGAAAGAAGATGAAGATGCATTTTCACCTTCCAGTGGTGATAATTGTCTTTGTCCAGAAAAAGAATTTTGACTCTAACATCCTTCTTGTTCATATTGTTGTTTGTTTGATCTTTATACTCTTTGTACTTCAAGAGTTGGCTCTGATACCAATTGTTTGTCCCTAACAATACAACAAGAATTACAGAAGGGGGTTGAATGTAATTCCAGAAACTTTTTCTAAATTAAAAATTGTTCTTACTTGATAAAATATGAAAGCAATAAAAACAAATGCTTTTAAACCTTTCTGGTGGATATGAAAGTATCCACCAGATATATATATATATATCAAATAGAACTCTATGAAGCTAAAATGGATGACAACTGCTTTACAAGTTGAACAATCAAACTATAGAGAGATTCTTAACAAGTATAGCTTTATCTATCTCTCTTTGAAAA
Organism: Apium graveolens; assembly: GCF_009905375.1. NCBI lineage: Eukaryota > Viridiplantae > Streptophyta > Magnoliopsida > Apiales > Apiaceae > Apium > Apium graveolens. Next base: position 20,854 of record NW_027421212.1, on the reverse strand, counting down.
TGTGTTTGCGTAGTTAATTGTTTCTACTGGCTACACTTGGTTTATATATCACCAAGTTTACATGTGAATAAGAAAAGATAATAAAACAAAACATATCTAGTCTAACTTCATGTTGTTTCACTACTTTTTCAAGCATCTGTGAATATCTTTTCAATTGCATGGAAATGTTAATGCTTCTTGTTCTCGAATTCCTGCTAAACAGGCTCCCACATTCCTTTTGTAAACACCCGACGCATGTGACTGTGTTGTCATTATCAACTGATGTTTGAATATGATCATCTGTCGGGTAGCTTTGTCAAGCATCCGTCGGGTAGCTTTGTTGATCATCAATCGGGTAGCTTTGTTGATCATCCGTCGGGTAGCTATGTTGATCATCCGTCGGGTAGCTATTTGTCACATGACTCCATTTCATTTATATAGAATTACAAGACATTACTTATTTACAATTAATCCACCTATTCTGCATATCACTAGTAGTCAACATGACTTATAAGCTCCTACAGAATCTAAATGTGCCACAATCTTATTTGGTACATAAGCTACTCACTCGATGGATGCAAAATAGTCATCCGTCGGGACTATAGAGTTCATCCGTCGGGACTATATTTGAACATCCGTCGAGTGCTATAATTTACACTAAGTTGAATCTACTAAGGTATTTTGTTAGTCTAATCATCAAGTTCAGAACATATTTTATAGATAACGTTTTTCTTATCGATTGGTATATTATATGTCAAATTCTGAGTTCAATATCATATAGAAATGAATGTTTGATTCTCTTGAGTGTTCTTCGTGTTCTTGGCGACCCCTGACCCATTTCCCATCTCGATTACAACCCGGTTTCGATCTTTAAAAACCTAATTCCCTAATTCAATTCTGTTTGTACAGAATATTTTTTTCTATTTTATTTTTAAAAAATATATTTTTCTTTTTAATTATTTTCAGGAATTGTTGCTATTTATTTTAAATTTCAAAATTTATTTATTTTTAATTCTGAAAATTATTTTTAATTCTAAAATAAATTGCAATTTGTTGTAGGGACTAAGGAGAGGTAGGACTCTTGAGGAAGAGGAGTTGATTCTACGGATGGGAAATGGAGCAAGAGTTGTTGCTGAGGCTGTAGGATCATTTCATTTACATATGCCTACGGCAAGACTATTGTTTTAAATAATTGTTATTTTGTTCCCTCAATTGTGAGGAATATTATTTCTATTCCCATGTTAGACTTGGCTGGATTTTTGTTTATTATTCAAAATAATAAATGTTCAATTCTAGAGATAACGTTCTTTATGGAAGTGGTATTTTAATAATGGTCTACATATATGTGACGTAGAGCATAATTTACTATAAATTGAACATACTAATAAAAGAAAAAGGGATGATGAACATCTCACTTTTTGTGGCACTGCAGACTTGGTCATATTAGTGAAATAGACTGCGGACATTGCATAAGGAAGGGTTACTTGACCCCTTTGATTTTGAATCATATCCTAGATGCGAGTCTTGTCTATTGGGTAAAATGACCAAATCTCCATTTAATGGACATGGAGAGAGGGCTGCAGATTTGCTAGGATTGGTACACACAGATGTATGTGGACCAATGTCTACACAAGCCATGGGTGGATTTTCATACTTCATTACTTTCATAGATGATCGATCTAGATTCAGATATGTGTATTTGATGAAACACAAGTCTGAAGCCTTGAAAAGTTCAAAGAATATAAGCATGAAATGGAGAAACAAACCAAACATAGTATTATAACTCTTCGATCAGATCGAGGTGGTGAATACTTGAATGGAGAGTTTCAAGATTATCTCAAAGAAAATGGTATAGTCTTCCAGTGGACTCCTCCATATAGTCCACAATTGAATGGGGTATCTGAAAGGAGAAATCGAACTTTGTTAGACATGGTTCGGTCCATGATGAGCTATGCGAATCTTCCAGTATTCCTGTGGGGTTAATTGGAAACCTCAGCATATTTACTGAATAAGGTGCCTTCCATATCTGTTCCTCAAACTCCATATGAGATATGGAAAAAAAGGAAACAGGGTCTTAAACACGTTAAGATTTGGGGATGTCCAGCTTATGTCAAGAAGGTTGACCCAAATAAGCTGGAATCTCAATCCGTAAAATGTAGTTTTGTGGGATATCCTAAAGAGACTTTAGGGTATTACTTTTACACCGATCATAGGGTGTTTGTCTCCAGACATGCTACCTTCTTGGAAAAGCAGTTTATCCTTGAAGGTAACAGTGGGAGCAAAATTGAACTTGATGAAGTTCAAGAAGCACAAACTACTACGGTTCAAGTGGAAACACCTGTTCAGATTGAACAACCTTCTGTGGAACAACCCATTCGTAGGTCAGGAGAGTGTCTCGCCAACCTAAGAGGTATTATGGCCTTATCATTGAGAATGACAATGAGTGTCAATCATTGATGATGACGACCCTATGACCTATAATGAGGCTATGAGTAGTGTTGACTCAGAGAAATGGCAAAGGTGCCATGAAATCTGAAATGGATATTGAACTTGATGAAGTTCAAGAAGCACAAACTACTACGGTTCAAGTGGAAACACCTGTTCAGACTGAACAACCTTCTGTGGAACAACCCATTCGTAGGTCAGGGAGAGTGTCTCGCCAACCTGAGAGGTATTATGGCCTTATCATTGAGAATAACAATGAGTTGTCAATCATTGATGATGACGACCCTATGACCTATAATGAGGCTATGAGTAGTGTTGACTCAGAGAAATGGCAAAGTGCCATGAAATCTGAAATGGAATCTATGTATACCAACCAAGTATGGACTTTGGTTGAAGCACCTGAGGTTGTGAAGCCTATTGAGTGCAAATGGGTATACAAAAGAAAGATTGGAGCAGATGGCCAGGTGGAGACCTATAAGGCCAGGCTCATGGCAAAAGGATTCAGACAAAGGCAAGGGATTTACATTGATGAAACCTTTTTGCTTGTAGCCCTGTTAAAATCAATTCGGATTTTGCTTGCGATTGCTGCTTACTACGACTATGAGATCTGGCAAATGGACGTGAAAACGGCCTTCCTCAATGGGAAACTTAAAGAGGAAGTGTATATGACACAACCATAGGGTTTTCTTTCCAAGGGAAATGAACACCTAGTGTGTAAGCTGCTGCGAACCATATATGGTTTAAAACAAGCTTCTCGTAGATGGAACATCCGTTTTGATGAGATAATCAAAGAGTTTGGTTTTATCAAAAAACATAGATGAACCATGTGTCTATAAAAAGGTTAGTGGGAGTGCGGTAACATTTCTTGTATTGTATTGAAAGAGGAGATGTCAAGATTGAGAGAGTTAACACACATAACAAAGTAGCAGACCCACTCACAAAGTCATTATCTCAGATTCACTTTGATTGTCATAAAGTGAAGATGGGTATTAGATACCAGGGCGATTGTCTTTAGTTCAAGTGGGAGATTGAAAGTGTTTGTTCTAAATCCAATCATGTATGATGAGTTAGGAAGAACTTTCTTGTATTCCTATTTGATTTCATTGATATTAATAAAAGACTTGTTATGTTTTTATTATAGGCTTTACTCTATTTTAAAGTGTTTTAAATAAGATGTTCCATAGTTTAGAGTAAAGCTTCTAGAATTATAATGAGATTATAATAGTGAGATCTAGAAGATGATAACTCTAGACTTAAACAGTTTCTAATCATAGGATAACTAATCGGATGTTAGTGGATCCGCAAAGATTTGTACATACTATGCTTGCTCCTTTCAGGAGGATGTCTATTCTCATAGGCATTTGTGTGGTGACACTATAGCTAGTATGTAAGTGCTTATTAGGGAATAAGTTCACTGAACATGACTCGATAAGTTGAACAACTAATAGAGATTACTCACGTGTCAATAGTTATTCACTGAGTGATAGTTGTATAAGTGTCCTTAGACTTGAGATCGTTAAAGTTATCTTATATATAATGAACTGTGCTTTGGTTTAGTCCTTAGTCTCAAGGACATCCATTAGGTCTATTCTGGGCATAGGGATTTGTGTATAGAGATAATTAACGTCATAGAGGATCTACCCCTTCCAGTATAGGAAGAGAATATCCTATGTTATTCTTAGTATGCGAGTTCTGGAATCTCTGGCTAGAGTGTATGAAATTAGAAAGGAGTTTCTAATTTACATTAATATGAACTTTGCATTATGAATAAGAAATCATATGATTAAATTTGATAGGCCTGACACGAGATCCATGCCTTGTATTAAATCGGGATATTGTAAGGGTAGAAGGAATTCATTGTAAACTAGTCACTGACAGGTTCTTGGTATTCTAAGCAGTGAATTCATATTATCCGGATAGTCGTGATATGTTGAGAAGCATCACTCACGATGTAGAATAAATATAATTAATCAGTTAATTATATTAGTTAATTTTCTTATTCATGTAAATAATTAATAAAAGTTTATTATTATTTATTTCTACTACCGGAATAATATGAACCTACAGGGTCACACCATAAAGGAATATTTTCTTTGATGAAATAATGAGAGATAATTATATTCTAAGTAATTTAGAAAAAGAAATAATGATTAAACTAGTTTTAATATTATTAGAGCGTTTTATAAAGATAAAATGTGGGGCTAATATATATATTGATATATTATAAAAACCCTAGGAGAGCCCTATAAATAGAATGAGATGGCTCATTCTAAAACACAAAAAAATTTGGTTTTGTGAAAACCCTAGCCTCCATCTTCTTCCTCTCTCTCTCTCCCAAAATCTCCATTTTATACAAAGCTCGGTTTTATAAAAAAAGTTCATCGAAGAGGATCGTTCTTGGTGGATACCTGTAGAGTGCTTCACACACTGAGGAGCAACTGCTAGCACTCCATTTTTATAAAGCTTCGATTCACAAGGTATGGTTACGATTCCTCAGTTTTTCCTTTTTATACATTTTTCTATATGTGCGGTAATGGTTTTTACGAAATAAATTGTTATATCACGCTTCCGCTCATCCGTAAATTCCTTCAGTCTTCACAATTGCATGGAAATGATAATGCTTCTTTGTTCTCTAACACCTGCAATTAGGCTGCCACATTCCATTTGCAAACACCCAACGCATGTGACTGTGTTATCAACTGTCAACAACTATTTGAATTAGAACATCTTTCGGGTCATGTTGATCATCCATCGGGTGATTTTGTTGAGCATCCATCGGGTGATTTTGTTGAACCATCCGCCGGGAGCCTTTTATGTCACTTGTATACAGAATTACAAGACATCTTATATTTACACTTAGTCACCCTATTTTGTATATCAACTAGTAATCAACATGACTTATATACTCCTACAGGATCTACACATTGTTGCTTGCAGAAATGTGCCTACAATCTTATTGTTACATAAGCTACACTCTCGATGGATGTTCCAGTTACCATCCATCGAGACTATTAGATCATCCGTCGGGATAGTAATAAAGCATCCGTCGAATTACACCAAGTCAAATCTACTAAGGTGTTTTGTTAATCTAATTATCAAGTACACAACATATTCCTAACAGATTTGAGAGAGAGAGAGAGAGAGAGACAAGTGAAAGGGGGAAACAGAGATGGGTATTTTGACTAAAATTTTCAAGATCTAGTTTTTGGATCTGCTCAAAATTTTGGTTTACCGCTTTGCCAAACAGTTTAGCCGTGAACCAATTTCATTTTTTTATTTTTTTATTTAATTTTCAATAATTATTCTATAACAAATGATAATTAGTTACATAAAATTAAGCATTAATTTATAGTTATTATCGTGTTATTTTTTAATAGCTCATATATTACAAATGGCAATTAGTTTATTATTTTAATTAAATTTTAAAAATTTAAAACTATCACAGGATGTCATTTTCTATAACCAGCTATACTAGCTATTTCACTCAAATTATTTAATTGAGTACAATGTATTCATTATAAACTCAAATAAAATATTACATAATTTATTAAAATTTAATTATTAGTTTTTCTACTAAATAAAATATATTCATCTTAAATTTATTTCAGTTTTATAATCTTTATAAAAATATAAATAGTTTAGTATGTTGAAGATCGTAACTTTTGGAAAAAAAAACATAAAAATATTAATTAAACATCAATTAGTTTAATGAATTATTTTATCATGAGTTAAAACTAAAATTTACTTTTTTCATAGTCTATAGTAACACAATCTAATGTGTGGTTGTGTGTAACACCTTATTGAGCTACAACAACACGCTTTTAGCCCTACAGTAACACCCGTAACTATGATGTGTTTAGAGCCAAAATTCTTACATATTGTAACATTAGCTAAAGCAACACCTATGCTGAAATGTTTAAATAGGTCATCTATGGCGTAGTGTTTTTCAAATACCGCGAGGTACAAATAAAGGGTGTCCTCCGGATTTGATTTAGCCAACAACGGGGCTTCGGTTATGTACTTCTTTAGCTGTTCAAAGGCCTCTTGGCTCTCAGCTGTCCACTTAAAATTCTTCACCTTCTTAAGGGTTTTGAAAAAGGGCAGACATTTGTCTCCATGATAGGGAATAAAAATAACCCTAATTGCGGAGTTAATATCGCATTAATTAGACCTGATTTGGTCAAAGGGCAATGCCCAATTAATGAGGCCCAAAACCCTAACTATTTATTAAATTAGTAATTAATAAAGGGGCTAATTAAACAACCCAATGAATGTGTTCAAATAAATAACTACTTCTACAAGAAGTAGCCTCCAAGCAACCCAAATTCAGAAGGAAACTAATTCCTGCTTTCGAGGACTCCAAAGTCCAGTTTAAGAAGGGGACTTTCCCATCAAGTCACCCAATTTTATCATAATTCCTAGACTCTGAACATCTATATAAAGGGTCTTACCCCTTCAACTTCAGCAGAATATTTTGGGGACAAGAGCTCTAGATGTCACCACCATGAAACCACGTTTTGGAAGATAGCTTTAAGCATCGTAAAACCGCGAAGGCGTCCTTCAAGCCACGAGGCCATTACCTGGAACGACGTTTTAGACTTAGTCCTTGAAGGACATGAAAGTCACTACGTCCTTGGTGAGCTCTCGCTGTCATAGCCCCGAGGGCAAGCATCACCAAGAACTACGTTTTGGATTGATCCTAGGCATACGTCGAGGTACGTAGGCATCTTGTGAGGGCAGATTCAAGCCACGAAACACAAGCACAGCCATTAAAGCTCGAAGCTTATCAAACCTTAACATTAAATACACGCAATAAATAAATACCTGTTTTTTATCCATAAGATTTGGCACCGTCTGTGGGACAAGGACGAAAACCATGAAAGCACGAAGAAGCACCGAGAAACCACCATATGAGATGTTGCAATATTGCATCCAATGTTGAGATTCCACCAAAGTCAAACCTCAATATTTGAGAGACTAACTCTCAAGGGCCAGAGATCCCCCCATTACCCAACTGCTGGTACAACGGTCTCCAACCGCAAGGGATGAAGAATCAAGGGAAGAGTCCCAAACTATAGATGGTACTCTCACTAATGAGTACCGGAATTTCAGATGTTAATAATTGTGCTTGCCTCAGGGTGAATGATCACCCACCTTATGGGATGTAAAATTTTGAGGGAGGACACCAGACCGAAGTACATGAGGACTACGTAACATCAGTACTTGTAAGGGCTAAACTTATTGAAGGAAGAAGTTGTGATTTCTATAATCCCCATATCGAGGATAGTGATCATTCATTATAAAGAGAAGATCGCCCCAAGAAGGGTGTAGCCGATTGAGGAACCTGTTGTTTAAGGGCGTTTTTAGCCCGAAGACGCGAAATGATGAATTCCCAAATCATACAGAAGAGGAATTGGGCTCATGAAGAAACATCCGAAAATCCCAAAAAGATCTAAAATTATGAAGCAATCAATATCTACCAGCCACAACTCAAGTTGTCGCTTCCATCATTGGAGCACCACAACTTTCAATCACAAAACAAGAAGCTGGTCCCACAATAATGGATTTCCTTGTGACCGAAAGCTAATTCTAGGGACCAATCCCCAATCTCAAGGAATTTAAAACTAGGGGATAAAACCCAGTCGGATTTCGGATGTTAACAATTATGGAGAAACGGCTAACCCACCTGACTGGAGTAAACTTCACCGTTCGAACACAGTAGGATTATGAATTTCCGGTATTTGCAGGGGCTGATCCTCATTCATAAACAATTATGAGATTTTTATAGTTCCAAAATGCCTAGGACAGTGATCGTCTATCTGATAAGGTGAACCGAGCCATGAAGGAGACAACCAAACAAATAGCCCATTTATAGAATACATTCTCAGTCTCGAGATCGCGGAATGTTGATTCTTTAAACCCATTGCAAAAAAGGAATTCGAGCTCATGAGGAGCACATCAACAAGATTTAACAAGTTGGGAGATGCGTTAGGCAAAAACTTGATCTTAATCCGAAGGGACGATTTAAGATCCCCAAATTCGAAAAATAGAATCCTCAAGTTTAAGGTTCGAATCCCCAATTTCAGATGGTAATTGAGACCTTAGCTCTACCACTGTCCTCATTTCCCGAACCATGGACGATCCAGGATATGAATTAAAGGTTATAACTAAGGAAGTGGAATTCAACATAAACCGTGCAAAGGATAGACACCCCCTTATATTCAAGGATTGAAACCCATCAATGACCAAATTCGTGATTATTCTAGTGCCTAGACAGAGGACGATGAAACATGAATCCTTGTATGACGTAGACCGATTCAAAGAAAACCCATGATCAACATATACTTGAGTAATAGGATGTCAGTGATAGTCCAATAAGGAGCCTGGATAATGAACTTAAGTTATCGTTGGCCCAAATCAATATGAAAAACAGACATAGGTTGCAACAACAGGGAGGTGAAAATAAATAACATGAAGAAGAATTTGGCCCCCGATAGGAGGCGATGAAGATAACAATTAGAAGCAAAAAAAGGATCAAAAGTGTGATGCTAAGGATAAGTATCTCTGATGGAGACTTTACCCCAAGAAAGAACAACAGAGAACCGAAGTTCACCAAGCATGCACGTTTTAATGCTCTAGAAAGCCGACTCTTGATAAATATGAAAAGATGAAGACTGTAGATGGCCGATGCCACTGGGAACCAACCCTGAAAAGAGGAACAAGAATTTATATCCAAGATTTCACGATGAGGATATCGGCGATTGTCGTTAGCTAAGGAATAAAATTGAGTTCCTAGTCCAGAGAGGGTTCACCAAGATAGTGAAGGAAGCAATAAAGTGAAAGATTATAAATAATAGAGGGGAGAACATGATATTCTAGAGAAACACGCATCCCTGAGTGCTAGTTATCAAAATGATCTTTAGAAGGCTAACGACTGATGGGACTTCAAGAAGCTCAATGAAAGATTGTGCCCGAAATATAGTACACCGTATGGAGCGACAGTGGAAATGGCCACTAACTTTGATGATTCTGATTCGGAGGGGATGAAATTCCTCCATGAAGACCCGATGGTCATCACACTATAATATAAAACTCTGAAAGATTCTTGGCAAATGGGACTCGCTAATTCCCAACTTGTCTTTTATGATATGTTACCATGATTAAAGGCCCGAATGAGTCGGGGAGCAGGTCCTCCCAAAAGAAGATGTGGAATTCCGAAAGTTCAACGAGCAATGAAGAAATTCAATAGCAGATACGATTCTTATCCACTTGTAACCAAGTACAGTGAGAAAAAAAGAGGAATTCGTGCCCTTGGCAGGCGAGAAACCATAAAACAGTAAGCTAATTATAAGGACAACATTTCTAAGGTACCACTCCTTATTAACTTTGTAATATTATGTATCTTTTTGCTGCTTTTATTTTGAGAAACTAGATGCCACCTACCAAAGGTTAGAAAGTAAAATTTTTTGAGCATCTATATTGAAAGACCATGAGAGTCTATAGTATAATGAAATTAAGAGCCTAGATAAGGCAAAATACATGAAACACCTCCGAGAGGGATTTGAAGTGCTGATGCACCACAAGGTAATGTTAAATCCTACAAGGTGTGCCTTCGAGGTAGGATCTGTAAATTTTTGGGCCACATCTCTGAGTGGGAAATCAAGGCCATGTTGATAAGATTCCTGGTTATGGAACCCTCATCTTTCATTAAGAACATAGAGAAACTAAATAGTGCGATTTAGGAGAGGTTCATCTCCGAACCCAGTGATAAGTGTTTTTCTTCTTCACGGTATTAAAGAAAGTAAAGGACCCTTTATGGATTGATGAAAGCCATGTAATCTTTAAGAAATTGAAGAAGCAGAAAACCGGAACATTGGAAGAAGTACTAAATTTATACATGGAAAACTCAATTGTGTAATTGAGATTTGCCTCTGTGAGAAAAGACATGGAGGTTCAGCAACCCATATGTTGGGACATTGAAAAATTATGTGAATAACTCTAGTATTGAGAAGTTTGCGTTAGCCATGACCACGGCATGAGGAAGTTAAACTGTATTTCCAAATGTGCAAAACTAGCCCCGGGGGCCCAATGTACAGCCCTAAGGCTGGTGGAAGGTGGTTTAAGTGGATAACCGTGCCTGAAGAATTTAGTATAAACATGTACATTATTTAAGGTTCAAGATTTGACCGACTTCATGGTTGAATGTCCTATTGACAACCAAGAAGTCGGGGGGCAGGATGAGATACCCTATGAGGGCAAGGAAACATGTGAGACAAAATAAAGATATCATACTGAAGTACCATTTGCTTTTCTTTTTTAATGGGACATTCAAAACAAAAGTGAGTGTTGCAAATTCATGACGGATTAATGATATAGTTAACCTCAACATCGGATTTCTCAATAACGAATGATGAAGTTGAAAATAAGGCCTCGATGGTCAGACTTGGTATAGCTCGAACCTTGAAGGTTGAAAACCTCAAATTCTATGGAGACTCGGTGTTGGTGATTTCTCAAGTAAATGGGGAATTCGAAACAAGGTATGAGAAAGGCATGCGAAGCCGTGAATAAATTCAATGGATGTTACGTAAAGTTACATCCTAGTGGAAGAAATCATAAAGGATAATGTCCTATTTGAGTTTGCATATTCAACGATAGAGATTTATAAATTTCGGAACCTGAAGCATGGATTCCAAGTTGATACCACCAGTAGGTGTGGAAAATTGTTGGGTTAATTTTATGAAGGTTAACCTAGAAACTAGTGATTGCCCAATACATATGAGGTATGAAATCCATTGGAAAAGTGTCTAGGTACGCTTTGGTTGAGAGGAGTTAGGTAAGAAATTCTTTGTGATTCCATACTCGGAATACCTGGGACCTTAGAAGTGGAACTAACCTCGAAAGAAGTTCATCCATGAGCAGCACCCGGGGGCAGGGCTGGCACCAAAAAAAGGTAGTCGAGCAGAATTCAGCTCGAAAAGAGACTGAATCCTGACCGAAATACGGTTCAACCAGAAGGCTGAAGTTTTAGAATCAATAGATTCATCAACAAGATATGAGAGACGTGTGAAGTTATGACTGAATTTGATGAATTCTACATCCTGAGGAAGTAAGACATGCGGGCCGTGACTCAAGAGATACAAAATTATACGGGAAGTTTTTACTTCTAAGTCTCAAAGACCAAAACTAATACAAAGCTGATAGCACCGATATGTGTGATGATTCATTGCCTGGAAGTCTCGACTCAAACTAGTCGATGACCCGACGATGCCATGGAAGCATGAAAAATGCTGGAAAAAGCTTTGAAGCTTGATCCGATTTCACGGACTTTATACAAGAAGTAGTTCGTGACTCCTTACCTGAAATGCCTGAGAACACAAAAAATGGAGTCGGTCTTAAAGTAATACATGAGAAGAAACATGGGCTACGCTCGGGGGCAAGGTTGTCACTTAAAATGTATCCTATTTAGATTATATTATCCAAAGATATGGTCGATGCCAAAGTTTGTGAGAGGAAAGTATACCTGATTTCGGAAGCACACACATGTAGTTTGGAAATCTTATGAGATATCGATTTTAACCAATTCCCATGTCTCATTTACAACGTATAAGATTGATACTCTTGATACATTCCCATAGTCAGTGCCCGGAGGTAGATCTTGACACAAAGAGGATTGAGGCTATAACGTTAGTTGTATAACCAACATCCAAGTGACACAACTCTCGTAGAAAAGTGCGATATAAAGGTATGAACTCCCATGAATCCTAGTGATAGGTGATAGAAGACAGTACAACATCAATGATGTAAGAAGAGAGATAGTAAATCTTGCTCCACAGGAAGTCGAGTAATCCTTGACTTACATAGACTTCCTCCTCCAAATTCCCATTCAGAAAGGCACTTTTGACATCCATTTGATAGACTTTGAAATTGGCATGAGCTGCATAGGCTAGGAAAATTCTGATGGCTTCTAGTCTTGCAACAGGAGCAAAGGTTTCATAAAAATCAATTTCCTCTTGTTGACAATAGCCCTTAGTAACCAATCTAGCTCTGTTCGTTATAATTATGCCATTTTCATCCATCTTATTTCTGAATACCCATTTGGTGTCAATTGAGTTCTTTCCCCAAGGCTTGGGTACCAGCTTCCAAACATTGTTCATTTCAAATTGGTTTAGCTTTTCCTGCATAGCTAAAATCCAATCAGGATCTAACAGAGCTTCTTCTACCTTCTTTGGTTCTTCCTTTGATAGGAAGCTACTATACTGACATTCTTCTTGAGTTGCTTTCCTTGTTTGAACTCTAGAAGATGCATCACCAATAATTAGCTCATAAGGGTGATCTCTTATCCATTTTCTCTAGTTGAGGTAGATTTGCTCTAGATGAAGAGGCCTCGTTGTTGTCTTGATAAGTGACTGAGTTTTGATTATGAGAAACTCCCCATGAGTTTGTGAATCTTTGATTTGAGAAATGGGAACTTTCTGTGAGTGATCTACCTTGACTTTCAGCTTCTCTTAATGACCCGACGGATGATTCACTTTGAGTCCGACGGATGAGGCTGATTGTCCACCCGACGGATAAGGCAAATTGTCTCGCGAAGGATGAAGTAATTTATAACTCGATGGATAATGAGTTATGAGCTTCATTAGTTATAGATTTTTTGTATTATCCTTAGTGATTATTTCTTGGTCACCCTCATCATCACTGTCATCACTAACCATCTCCACATTATCAAACTTGAGGCTCTCATGGAAATCTCCATCTTGCAGTCCTTCACTCTTTTGGTCATCAAACACAACATGTAGTGATTCCACAACAATGTTGGTTCTTAGATTGTAGACTCTATATGCTTTTCCCACAGCATATCCAACAAAAATTCCTTCATCAGCTTTAGCATCAAACTTCCCATGTTGATCAGTTTGATTCTTCAAGATATAACATTTGCAAGCCAAAGACATGAAGTAAATTTAGAGTTGGTTTTCAGTTCTTGAAAAATTGGTACGGATTCATGCACTTTGCTTGATTCACCAAAGAGATATTTTAAGTGTAGCAGGCAGTATTTACAACTTCAGCCCAAAAGTATGTAGGTAACTTTGATTCTTCAAGCATTGTCCTTGTAGCTTCAATAAGGAATCTATTCTTTCTTTCCACTACTCCATTTTATTGAGGAGTTCTTGCTGCAGAAAATTCATGCATAACCCTAATTTATTCACAAAATGATCTCCTCACAGAATTCCTTAAAACTCAGTTCCATTGTCCACTCCTGATTCTCCTTACCTTAAAATTAGGATGATTGTTGACTTGCCTTATGTGATTGATGATTGATTTCACTAGCTTCATCTTTAGACTTCAGGATATATGTCCAAGAGAACTTTGAGAAATAATCCACAATTACTAGGCAAAATATTTTCCTTGAGATGGACAACATATTGACTGGTCCAAACAAATCCATGTGTTACAATTGCAAAGGTTTTTCAATTGTGAATCAAGCTTCTTTCTGAATGATGCTTTGATTTTCTTTCCCTTTTGGCAAGCATCACACAGTCCATCTTTTATAAACTCCACTTGAGGGATACCTCTAACCAGTTCTTTTCTTGACAAGATCATTCATGGTCTTGAAGTTTAGATGGGACAGCTTCTTGTGCCATAGCCAACTTTTCATCTTGACTTGCTTTACTGAGAAGGCAAGTGACAGATTCTGCATTTAATGAGTTAACGTCAGCTAGATACACATTGCCTTTTCTCACTCTAGTGAGAATCACTTTGTTGCTCTTTTTGTTTGTCACAACAACAGGATACCGAATTGAATGTTACTGAGTTGCCCTTATCACAAAGCTGGCTGATGCTCAACAAATTGTGCTTGAGACCATCCACTAGATCAACTTCTTCAATGATGACATTGTCTTTTGAAATCAAGCCATATCCCATAGTAAAACCCTTGTTGTCATCTCCAAAAGTAATACTTGGGCCAGCTCTTTCCTTGAACTCAGTGAGCAGAATAGAATCTCCAGTCATATGCCTTGAGCAACCACTATCCAGATACCAAAGATTCTTCTATTTCCCTGGACACATAAAAATCAAATCAAGTTGATTTTCGTACCCAAGTTTCCTTGGGTCCTGCCTTCTTAGCTTTCTTCTTTGGTTTCTTAGGCTTAATCTCATTTGACTTGGGAATTTATGATTCATCCTTGGTCATTTGAGATGGGCCTTTGAAACCAGTCATTTGAGCAGAATTATTATGCACAATTTGATTAACAGGAAAATGCATGTTATTTGCAAACGTATTATTCCAGTAGGGCATGCTAAATGGCATTTGAGGCATACTAAATGCAGAATAATAAGGATTGGGTGCAAATAACATATCAGTAAATTATGCATTCATATTCTGAGTAGACATAACATTCATAGGCATGACAAACATGGCATTCATGTTGGAAAAAGAAGGAGGTACAGTCATGGAAGTAGGCATGACAATTTTTCAATTAACAAACAAATGATTAACACTACCACACTTAACACGGATTTTTCTTGGAGCATATTTATCAGGTGTGTAGTTGTTATGTTTGTTAATTCCTACTTTCCCATTTCTATTGTTCTTTTTTTATCATTTGTTTTAACCTCAATCTTTTCTAATATGTCATTCAATTGCTTGATGGACAGATGACCAACATTGAGTTTCTTTTCCTTCTTGACTTGACTTGATTCTCCTGGAACAAAATTCTTGGTGACAGATCCATATTTCTCATTCAGCTTGGCTAGCTTGGCTTTGCTCACTGGTTTACTCAAAGCCGACGGATGTGGCTCTCTTTCACTCGATGGATAATCATTTTGCTTATCCGAGGGACGATCTTCATCATCCGTCGAGTACACATCTGTAGACAGTCCTTCAACCAAATTGGATTCCATCTTTCCTTGCTTTTCTTCCAGGCTGCATCACAAAAGGACTCAATTCCTTGAATTTTGGTGATTTGAGCATGGACATCTCTGGATGATTTCCATGCCTTGATCACTTCTGTTCACGATCAAGATGCTTCTTCAAAATTTCTTCTTTCTTAAAGGACTCGGTTAATTCCTCCTTAGCAATCTTACACTCAATTCTTTAATTTCTCAAATTTAATGAACTGAGACTCTAGCACATTGTTCCCCTCACTTAAAAACAAATTGTTTTATTTAATTTTAGCATTTTCTTTGGTGAGAGACTTAAGAGTAACACGCAAGTGATATAATTATGTGGACATATCATTAATTGCATCATTACACTCATCTTTAGTTAAATGTGCTAGGTTAGTGGTGATTACCTGATTACTTGAAGAACTTATTTCTGTCTCATCAGACTTGGCCATCAGGGCTAGGTTGACATAGCTTGTTTCTTCATCTTCATCTGGTCCAGTAGCTGCCCAGTCATTTTCTTGTATTATGAAAGCCCTTTCCTTTTGCTTGAGCAACTCAAAGTATTTCTGTATATAATCAACAGGCTCAAACTTTTTCTTGGAATCTGACTTTCTGCATTCATTTGCAAAATGACCAGCTAATCCACATTTGAAACATTTAAATTTTGATTTATCCACCATGTTTCTATTTGGCTTAGTATCTCCAAAGTTCTTTTTGAACTTGAGCTTGGAAAACCTTCTGGATAAGAATGCTAAGTGTTCTTCAATATCATTTATGTCATCTTGACTCAATTGATCTTCATTTTCAGCTACCAACCCTTTGCCCTTGCTTTCACAGACCTTGATGTAGATTCAACAGCTTCTATCATCATCTCGTTCTCTTTCTCTAACTCAGCAACCAATGCTATGGACCCTTCTTTCTTCCTTCCTTTCTCCATCCTTTCATCTGCTCTATTTCAAGTTCATAAGTCTTCAGAATGCCATACAGTCTCTCTAGGGTAAACTCCTTGTATTCTTGTGAATTTCTCAAGGAGACTGTCATTGGTTTCCATTCTTGTGGAAGAGATCTAAGGAACTTGAGGTTAGAGTCTTTGGTTTGTAAGACTTTTCCATGCAGCTTCAGAGCATTTAGTAGCTTTTGAAATCTACTAAAATATCAGTGAGACACCTTCTTCACAGTGAAAATACTCATATTGCTGAATTAGTAACTGCATCTTGTCTTCTCTTACTTGTTCAGTGCCATCACAGATTATTTGAATCGTGTCCCAAACTTCCTTGGATGTCTTGCAGTTAATGATGTTATCAAATATGTCACCATAAACTCCATTGAATAGAATATTCATGACCTTCTTGTCTTTCCTGACTTGTTCAATATCAGGGTCTGACCATTCATGCCTTGGTTTGGGAACATATGACTTATTTCCAGTTGCAGCTCCCATTGGTACATGAGGACCTCATCTTGAGAAAGAAGATGAAGATGCATTTTCACCTTCCAGTGGTGATAATTGTCTTTGTCCAGAAAAAGAATTTTGACTCTAACATCCTTCTTGTTCATATGTTGTTTGTTTGATCTTTATACTCTTTGTACTTCAAGAGTTGGCTCTGATACCAATTGTTTGTCCCTAACAATACAACAAGAATTACAGAAGGGGGTTGAATGTAATTCCAGAAACTTTTTTCTAAATTAAAAATTGTTCTTACTTGATAAAATATGAAAGCAATAAAAACAAATGCTTTTAAACTTTCTGGTGGATATGAAAGTATCCACCAGATATATATATATATCAAATAGAACTCTATGAAGCTAAAATGGATGACAACTGCTTTACAAGTTGAACAATCAAACTATAGAGAGATTCTTAACAAGTATAGCTTTATCTATCTCTCTTTGAAAATGTGTTTGCGTAGTTAATTGTTCTACTGGCTACACTTGGTTTATATAATCACCAAGTTTACATGTGAATAAGAAAAGATAATAAAACAAAACATATCTAGTCTAACTTCATGTTGTTTCACTACTTTTTCAAGCATCTGTGAATATCTTTTCAATTGCATGGAAATGTTAATGCTTCTGGTTCTCGAATTCCTGCTAAACAGGCTCCCACATTCCTTTTGTAAACACCCGACGCATGTGACTGTGTTGTCATTATCAAACTGATGTTTTGAATATGATCATCTGTCGGGTAGCTTTGTCAAGCATCCGTCGGGTAGCTTTTGTTGATCATCAATCGGGGTAGCTTTGTTGATCATCCGTCGGGTAGCTATGTTGATCATCCGTCGGGTAGCTATTTGTTCACATGACTCCATTTCATTTATATAGAATTACAAGACATTACTTATTTACAATTAATCCACCTATTCTGCATATCCACTAGTAGTCAACATGACTATAAGCTCCTACAGAATCTAAAATGTGCCACAATCTTATTTGGTACATAAGCTACTCACTCGATGGATGCAAATAGTCATCCGTCGGGACTATAGAGTTCATCCGTCGGGACTATATTTGAACATCCGTCGAGTGCTATAATTACACTAAGTTGAATCTACTAAGGTATTTTGTTAGTCTAATCATCAAGTTCAGAACATATTTTATAGATAACGTTTTTTCTTATCGATTTGGTATATTATATGTCAAATTCTGAGTTCAATATCATATAGAAATGAATGTTTGATTCTCTTGAGTGTTCTTCGTGTTCTTGGCGACCCCTGACCCATTTCCCATCTCGATTACAACCCGGTTTCGATCTTTAAAAACCTAATTCCCTAATTCATTCTGTTTGTACAGAATATTTTTTTCTTATTTTATTTTTAAAAAATATATTTTTCTTTTTAATTATTTTCAGGAATTGTTGCTATTTATTTTAAATTTCAAAATTTATTTATTTTTAATTCTGAAAATTATTTTTAATTCTAAAAATAAATTGCAATTTGTTGTAGGGACTAAGGAGAGGTAGGACTCTTGAGGAAGAGGAGTTGATTCTACGGATGGGAAATGGAGCAAGAGTTGTTGCTGAGGCTGTAGGATCATTTCATTTACATATGCCTACGGGCAAGACTATTGTTTTAAATAATTGTTATTTTGTTCCCTCAATTGTGAGGAATATTATTTCTATTCCCATGTTAGACTTGGCTGGATTTTTGTTTATTATTCAAAATAATAATGTTCAATTCTTAGAGATAACGTTCTTTATGGAAGTGGTATTTTAAATAATGGTCTACATATATGTGACGTAGAGCATAATTTACTATAAATTGAACATACTAATAAAAGAAAAAGGGATGATGAACATCTCACTTTTGTGGCACTGCAGACTTGGTCATATTAGTGAAAATAGACTGCGGACATTGCATAAGGAAGGGTTACTTGACCCCTTTGATTTTGAATCATATCCTAGATGCGAGTCTTGTCTATTGGGTAAAATGACCAAATCTCCATTTAATGGACATGGAGAGAGGGCTGCAGATTTGCTAGGATTGGTACACACAGATGTATGTGGACCAATGTCTACACAAGCCATGGGTGGATTTTCATACTTCATTACTTTCATAGATGATCGATCTAGATTCAGATATGTGTATTTGATGAAACACAAGTCTGAAGCCTTTGAAAAGTTCAAAGAATATAAGCATGAAATGGAGAAACAAACCAAACATAGTATTATAACTCTTCGATCAGATCGAGGTGGTGAATACTTGAATGGAGAGTTTCAAGATTATCTCAAAGAAAATGGTATAGTCTTCCAGTGGACTCCTCCATATAGTCCACAATTGAATGGGGTATCTGAAAGGAGAAATCGAACTTTGTTAGACATGGTTCGGTCCATGATGAGCTATGCGAATCTTCCAGTATTCCTGTGGGGTTAATTGGAAACCTCAGCATATTTACTGAATAAGGTGCCTTCCATATCTGTTCCTCAAACTCCATATGAGATATGGAAAAAAAGGAAACAGGGTCTTAAACACGTTAAGATTTGGGGATGTCCAGCTTATGTCAAGAAGGTTGACCCAAATAAGCTGGAATCTCAATCCGTAAAATGTAGTTTTGTGGGATATCCTAAAGAGACTTTAGGGTATTACTTTTACACCGATCATAGGGTGTTTGTCTCCAGACATGCTACCTTCTTGGAAAAGCAGTTTATCCTTGAAGGTAACAGTGGGAGCAAAATTGAACTTGATGAAGTTCAAGAAGCACAAACTACTACGGTTCAAGTGGAAACACCTGTTCAGATTGAACAACCTTCTGTGGAACAACCCATTCGTAGGTCAGGGAGAGTGTCTCGCCAACCTAAGAGGTATTATGGCCTTATCATTGAGAATGACAATGAGTTGTCAATCATTGATGATGACGACCCTATGACCTATAATGAGGCTATGAGTAGTGTTGACTCAGAGAAATGGCAAAGTGCCATGAAATCTGAAATGGAATATTGAACTTGATGAAGTTCAAGAAGCACAAACTACTACGGTTCAAGTGGAAACACCTGTTCAGACTGAACAACCTTCTGTGGAACAACCCATTCGTAGGTCAGGGAGAGTGTCTCGCCAACCTGAGAGGTATTATGGCCTTATCATTGAGAATAACAATGAGTTGTCAATCATTGATGATGACGACCCTATGACCTATAATGAGGCTATGAGTAGTGTTGACTCAGAGAAATGGCAAAGTGCCATGAAATCTGAAATGGAATCTATGTATACCAACCAAGTATGGACTTTGGTTGAAGCACCTGAGGTTGTGAAGCCTATTGAGTGCAAATGGGTATACAAAAGAAAGATTGGAGCAGATGGCCAGGTGGAGACCTATAAGGCCAGGCTCATGGCAAAAGGATTCAGACAAAGGCAAGGGATTTACATTGATGAAACCTTTTTGCTTGTAGCCCTGTTAAAATCAATTCGGATTTTGCTTGCGATTGCTGCTTACTACGACTATGAGATCTGGCAAATGGACGTGAAAACGGCCTTCCTCAATGGGAAACTTAAAGAGGAAGTGTATATGACACAACCATAGGGTTTTCTTTCCAAGGGAAATGAACACCTAGTGTGTAAGCTGCTGCGAACCATATATGGTTTAAAACAAGCTTCTCGTAGATGGAACATCCGTTTTGATGAGATAATCAAAGAGTTTGGTTTTATCAAAAAACATAGATGAACCATGTGTCTATAAAAAGGTTAGTGGGAGTGCGGTAACATTTCTTGTATTGTATTGAAAGAGGAGATGTCAAGATTGAGAGAGTTAACACACATAACAAAGTAGCAGACCCACTCACAAAGTCATTATCTCAGATTCACTTTGATTGTCATAAAGTGAAGATGGGTATTAGATACCAGGGCGATTGTCTTTAGTTCAAGTGGGAGATTGAAAGTGTTTGTTCTAAATCCAATCATGTATGATGAGTTAGGAAGAACTTTCTTGTATTCCTATTTGATTTCATTGATATTAATAAAAGACTTGTTATGTTTTTATTATAGGCTTTATCTATTTAAAGTGTTTTAAATAAGATGTTCCATAGTTTAGAGTAAAGCTTCTAGAATTATAATGAGATTAT
>NW_027421211.1:0-9072 GCF_009905375.1 Apium graveolens | reverse complement strand
AGGCGGGTGTTCAAGGGATGAGTCGGGCTTCACTTTGGTAGACTTTAATCGGTTTGGGCATGAAGATGATCCCTTTATACTCGGTATACAAGTTAAACAGGTTTTCTATATTCGAGATCCCGATGATTCTAGGTGGTCCATTATTCTTCAAGGCAAGCGACACATACTTGGAATTGATGATGTTGAAGATGAGGACGAGTATAATCAATTTGATGAAAATCCCCCTTTCTCAAGTGGTCTACCTACTACATTTAGGGAAGACAATATAGATATAAATTATGCACGAAATGACCATGATGAAGGGTTGTGGATTGATCGTCAAGTATGAGTTTTACCAACTCCCAGTTAGTTAAGGTATTTTTTATAAAATTTCGATTGGGATCACTGTTTATCCATGTGTAAAATCTTATACACAATCTGGTACGCAAAATTTGATTGTTAGTTTTTTTTAATAATTTATCCTGCTTAGTATATGTTTAATGTCATGCTTAGACATGCTTTCTTATTTAAACATATTTTTGGATACTTTGTAGATAATTTGAGAGAAAGATTCTACTACAGTGTGCGGATGTGTGCTAAACTATACGGGGGATTCAGGTCATTAATCAATGCAGCACATTAGTTCTTTATATTGCGTGAAAAGATACTAAGGTCAAAGATAATAATAAGAGTGAACCTTATAGGCATGGGCAAATGCACACTCGTTACACCTATATACATAGCTTGTAAAGAATGCAATTCAAGTTTTCTAGTCTTATTTTATTAAATGAAGCATTCTGATTTTTTGTTAAGTAGAATCATCTCATTCTGTGTTTGGAAAATCAATTATTCTTTCAAAAATTGATAGTTTAATATTATTTTGTAAAGTTCTTTCCTTTTGCTTGTGTATTTTTAATAAGCCTGCATAGATAAATTGAAAATAAGAGCAGGATGAGCACGCTTTTGATAGCCTAAAATCATCCTTTTCTGACCTTGTCACCATATAAATCGAAGAGATAGAATCCGTAGTAGTTTGTCAAACTCTTGCCAGTTTTAAGACAGTAAATTGCGAGGGAATTTGAAGCAAGTAGTATGGAATATCACATGTCGTGGGTAATATAGGTGAATGTCTACAGTTTCTTTGCATGAAATTATTCTAGTTCTGAGGCTGCCTAAATTGTGTTTGTGTAGATCTGTGGTTAGCTGATTGTTATCTTATAATTTCAAAGGAATTTTCTCCAGTGATTTAAGTACCTCTGTCAAATTATTTTAACAATGTGATTTTTTACGTGCAGAATAGAAGTCAGCTGGTAGCTGGGTGTCCCGAGGTACCCATTTTTCATGTGCTGAACACTGGAAAATTAACACTAAAAAACCAAATCAGTTCCTGATATATATAAAACGGAAAAAGGTTGTTTGGAAGGGGGACTTCCTTGTCAATTCTGCGGAAAGTATAAGTTTGCTTCCTTTTTTGTTGTAATTAATCAGGATTTTGTTGTCATTAATCAATTAATAAGGTCAAAGATAATAATAAGAGTGAACCTTATAGTCATGGGCAAATGCACACTCGTTAAACCTATACATAGCTTGTAAAGAATGCAGTTCAAGTTTTCTAGTCTTATTTTATTAAATGAAGCATTCTGATTTTTGGTTAAGTAGAATCATCTGATTCTGTGTTTGGCAAATCAATTATTCTTTCTAAAATTGTTAGTTTAATATTATTTTGTAAAGTTCTTTCCTTTTTGCTTGTGTATTTTTAATAAGCCTGCATAGATAAATTGAAAATAAGAGCAGGGTGAGCACGCTTTTGATAGCCTAAAATCATCCTTTTCTGACCTTGTCACCATATAAATCGAAGAGATAGAATCCGTAGTAGTTTGTCAAACTCTTGCCATGGTTAAGATAGTAAATTGTGGAGGGAATTTGAAGCAAGTAGTATGGAATCTCACATGTCGTGGGTACTATAGGTGAATGTCTACAATTTCTTTGCATGAAATTATTTTAGTTCTGAGGCTGCCTAAATTGTGTTTGTGTAGATCTTTGGTTAGCTGATTGTTATCTCTTATAATTTCAATGTAATTTTCTCCAGTGATTTAAGTACCTCTGTCAAAGTAATTTAACAATGTCATTTTTTATCTGCAGAACAGAAGTCAGCTGGTAGCTGGGTGTCCCGAGGTACCCATTTTTTTGTGCAGAACAATGGCAAATTAATTTAACAATGTGATTTTCTCCAGTGATTGTTTTCTGTGTGTTATGTATGTGTTTAAGTACAATAAATTGACAAAACCTGATAGTGCTGATAGAGCATGCATGCATATGTGACATAGCACATAAAGAATTAACACTTAAAAACCAAATCAGTTCTTGAGTATATATAAAACGGAAAAGGGTTGTTTGGAAGTTCCAGGGGGACTTCCTTGCCAATTCTGCAGAAAGTATAAGTTTGCTTCCTTTTTTGTTGTAATTAATCAGGATTTTGTTGTCATTAATCAATTAATAAGGTCAAAGATAATAATAAGAGTGAACCTTATAGGCATGGGAAAATGCACACTCATTAAACCTTAAACCTATATACATAGCTTGTAAAGAATGCAGTTCAAGTTTTCTAGTGTTATTTTATTAAATTAAGCATTCTGATTTTTGGTTAAGTAGAATCATCTCATTCTATGTTTGGCAAATCAATTATTCTTTCTAAAATGGATAGTTTAATATTATTTTGTAAAGTTCTTTCCTTTTTGCTTGTGTATTTTTAATAAGCCTGCATAGATAAATTGAAAATAAGAGCAGGGTGAGCACGCTTTTGATAGCCTAAAATCATCCTTTTCTGACCTTGTCACCATATAAATCGAAGAGATAGAATCCGTAGTAGTTTGTCAAACTCTTGCCATGTTTAAGATAGTAAATTGTGGAGGGAATTTGAAGCAAGTAGTATGGAATCTCACATGTCGTGGGTACTATAGGTGAATGTCTACAATTTCTTTGCATGAAATTATTTTAGTTCTGAGGCTGCCTAAATTGTGTTTGTGTAGATCTTTGGTTAGCTGATTGTTATCTCTTATAATTTCAATGTAATTTTCTCCAGTGATTTAAGTACCTCTGTCAAAGTAATTTAACAATGTCATTTTTTATCTGCAGAACAGAAGTCAGCTGGTAGCTGGGTGTCCCGAGGTACCCATTTTTTTGTGCAGAACAATGGCAAATTAATTTAACAATGTGATTTTCTCCAGTGATTGTTTTCTGTGTGTTATGTATGTGTTTAAGTACAATAAATTGACAAAACCTGATAGTGCTGATAGAGCATGCATGCATATGTGAATAGCACATAAAGAATTAACACTTAAAAACCAAATCAGTTCTTGAGTATATATAAAACGGAAAAGGGTTGTTTGGAAGTTCCAGGGGGACTTCCTTGCCAATTCTGCAGAAAGTATAAGTTTGCTTCCTTTTTTGTTGTAATTAATCAGGATTTTGTTGTCATTAATCAATTAATAAGGTCAAAGATAATAATAAGAGTGAACCTTATAGGCATGGGAAAATGCACACTCATTAAACCTTAAACCTATATACATAGCTTGTAAAGAATGCAGTTCAAGTTTTCTAGTGTTATTTTATTAAATTAAGCATTCTGATTTTTGGTTAAGTAGAATCATCTCATTCTATGTTTGGCAAATCAATTATTCTTTCTAAAATGGATAGTTTAATATTATTTTGTAAAGTTCTTTCCTTTTTGCTTGTGTATTTTTAATAAGCCTGCATAGATAAATTGAAAATAAGAGCAGGGTGAGCACGCTTTTGATAGCCTAAAATCATCCTTTTCTGACCTTGTCACCATATAAATCGAAGAGATAGAATCCGTAGTAGTTTGTCAAACTCTTGCCATGTTTAAGATAGTAAATTGTGGAGGGAATTTGAAGCAAGTAGTATGGAATCTCACATGTCGTGGGTACTATAGGTGAATGTCTACAATTTCTTTGCATGAAATTATTTTAGTTCTGAGGCTGCCTAAATTGTGTTTGTGTAGATCTTTGGTTAGCTGATTGTTATCTCTTATAATTTCAATGTAATTTTCTCCAGTGATTTAAGTACCTCTGTCAAAGTAATTTAACAATGTCATTTTTTATCTGCAGAACAGAAGTCAGCTGGTAGCTGGGTGTCCCGAGGTACCCATTTTTTGTGCAGAACAATGGCAAATTAATTTAACAATGTGATTTTCTCCAGTGATTGTTTTCTGTGTGTTATGTATGTGTTTAAGTACGATAAATTGACAAAACCTGATAGTGCTGATAGAGCATGCATGCATATGTGAAATAGCACATAAAGAATTAACACTTAAAAACCAAATCAGTTCTTGAGTATATATAAAACGGAAAAGGGTTGTTTGGAAGTTCCAGGGGGACTTCCTTGCCAATTCTGCAGAAAGTATAAGTTTGCTTCCTTTTTTGTTGTAATTAATCAGGATTTTGTTGTCATTAATCAATTAATAAGGTCAAAGATAATAATAAGAGTGAACCTTATAGGCATGGGAAAATGCACACTCATTAAACCTTAAACCTATATACATAGCTTGTAAAGAATGCAGTTCAAGTTTTCTAGTGTTATTTTATTAAATTAAGCATTCTGATTTTTGGTTAAGTAGAATCATCTCATTCTGTGTTTGGCAAATCAATTTTTCTTTCTAAAATGGATAGTTTAATATTATTTTGTAAAGTTCTTTCCTTTTTGCTTGTGTATTTTTAATAAGCCTGCATAGATAAATTGAAAATAAGAGCAGGGTGAGCACTTTTGATAGCCTAAAATCATCCTTTTCTGACCTTGTCACCATATAAATCGAAGAGATAGAATCCTTAGTAGTTTGTCAAACTCTTGCCATGTTTAAGATAGTAAATTGTGGAGAGAATTTGAAGCAAGTAGTATGGAATCTCACATGTCGTGGGTACTATAGGTGAATGTCTACAATTTCTTTGCATGAAATTATTTTAGTTCTGAGGCTGCCTAAATTGTGTTTGTGTAGATCTTTGGTTAGCTGATTGTTATCTCTTATAATTTCAAAGTAATTTTCTCCAGTAATTTAAGTACCTCTGTCAAAGTAATTTAACAATGTGATTTTTTATGTGCAGAACAGAAGTCAGCTGGTAGCTGGGTGTCCCGAGGTACCCATTTTTTATGTGCAAAACACTGGCAAATTAATTTAACAATGTGATTTTCTCCAGTGATTGTTTTCTGTGTGTTATGTCTGTGTTTAAGTACGATAAATTGACAAAACCTGATAGTGCTGATAGAGCATGCATGCATATGTGAAATAGCATATAAAGAATTAACACTTAAAAACCAAATCAGTTCCTGAGTATATATAAAATGAAAAAAGGTTGTTTGGAAGTTCCAGGGGGACTTCCTTGCCAATTCTGCAGAAAGTATAAGTTTGCTTCATTTTTTGTTGTAATTAATCAGGATTTTGTTGTCATTAATCAATTAATAAGGTCAAAGATAATAATAAGAGTGAACCTTATAGGCATGGGCGAATGGACACTCGTAAAACCTATATAATAGCTTGTAAAGAATGCAGTTCAAGTTTTCTAGTCTTATTTTATTAAATGAAGCATTCTGATTTTTGGTTAAGTAGAATCATCTCATTCTGTGTTGGAAAATCAATTATGCTTTCTAAAATTGATAGTTTAATATTATTTTGTAAATTTCTTTCCTTTTTGCTTGTGTATTTTTAATAAGCCTGCATAGATAATTTGAAAATAAGAGCAGGGTGAACATGTTTTTGTTAGCCTAAAATCATCCTTTTCTGACCTTGTCACCATATAAATCGAAGAGATAGAATCCGTAGTAGTTTGTCAAACTCTTGCCAGTTTTAAGATAGTAAATTGCGGAGGGAATTTGAAGCAAGTAGTATGGAATCTCACATGTCGTGGGTACTATAGGTGAATGTCTAAGTTTCTTTGCATGAAATTATTTTAGTTCTGAGGTTGCCTATAAATTGATCTTTAAATCTCTGAAGCACAATATCACAGTGTCTACACTGTGAAGCTCCAGTTTTTAAAACTTCCCAGCATTACTTTTTTCCCAAGTTTGAGTAACATAGTTTCCTCGCAACAAGCTTGCTGGTAATACTCTACGTATCTTGATTTGATTTATTTAAGTATGATAGAGTCAGTTGTTAGTATAATATGTGTGAATATGGATTGCATAAGCTGCATTTAGTTTTCTCAGACCAGCAACCACAGTTTCTTGTGAAAGAATCTAGAATTTTTCAGATGATCTTGCCTCGTGGGGTTATTAGTTACCTTAAAAAATGTTGCTTTAAATTACTTAGTTACTTAAAGTAAAAGAAATTTTACTTGATACAAGTTAATGTCTGTTTAAATAGTACAATTAATTGTGTGTAACTTCGAAGTTATTACAAAAAAAGGACAAAATGTACTCACAAGCGGAAGTAGTACTGATTTATCAAGTCAAACTGCAAACCAGAATAATTGATAAACCCTCTCTCATATTACCTGTTGAAATTTAGCCTTTTTGGTTGGAAGAAAATAGAGGGGAGGGGAGGGGAGGGTTCCTACAATAAAAAATGTGTTTGGTTCATATTTTTAGAGGGGAGGGGAATGAAGGGCCCAAAATCCCTTATATCTTATTTTGTTTCCTCCCGATTTGGGGTTTTTTGGAGGGGAGAAATTTTATTGACAAAAATGACCTTACACTTTTTTAACACTTACATATATCCTAAATGACTTATATGTAATTTTAATTATAAACCCCTCCCTTCCCCTCCTGTACCAAACATAAAAATGAGTTAATTCCCTCCCCTCCCTCCCTTCCTTCAATCAAATAGAATTAATATTATATCATTTCCCTCCCCTCCCCTTCCCTCTATTAAAATTCCTCCCCTTCCCTCCCCTCCGTTGAACCAAACACAGCGTTAATCTGCAAGTCTGTTTAGGTAAAAAATTATCAATCAAACAGTCCAGTTTAGTTTTTGTGACATGCAAAGAAGAAAAGGTAGACGTGACGGGTTTTATCACTTGCAAATTGTGTCCTGTAGGCAAACTAAAGTTTTCATTAGTTAATCAAGGGTTTTCTGAATTTTAAACATAATATACTACCTTGATCCTCCTGATTTCAAGAAAATCAAGTGATACTTCATATTTGTCACCGTATATGGCATACATTAAGAATTGTCAAGAAAATCTAATTTGAATATATTAAGTTTCACAAATATAAGAAAACTCCTTTAAGCATATTAAAATCTGAGGCCCGAGTTATTACATTAAAAAGTCAAAATTCCTATCTAAATTGATATAAACTCTAACTCTGGCTTAGTTTTGTTAATTTAAATTAGAACTAACCTTCTCTGACTCTATGTCTGCTTCTCATATATAGCTTTCTTACACTACATATTTATGTTTTAGGTGTTTTCTGTTGGCATTATTAATCTAAACTATATTTGCCAAGGTGTTTTATTTTGTTGCTGGTGTTGCTGGTTTGCAGCACTGTTTGATACATGGGACTTGGTCATTCAGCATTAGCATGTTTGTATGAGAAGTAGTGGAATAATCCGTAGTGGCATATTGTTATTAGGAAAGCTGTTGCATTAGTTCCTATTTTCCAGCTTATCTTTTGTACGCTCTTTCTATTTACATGTTATGTTCTCTTTGAAATAAAATAGTGAGTTCCAGCATATCTCTGTTTCTCTTATTTTCATTCATAAAATTGTTTATATTGCAACATCTTGGTATCAGAGCTACACACATCTGGTGGATGCCCAAGTGTATGCCCAGACCAAGAACAATGGAGACCGAGAAAAATAAGGAGAGCACGGTGGATTAAATTATCCCATGTTGACAAGGGGGAACTACACGGTGTGGGCCTTGAAGATGAAGGCGTGTATGGATGCACATGGAATATGGGTGGCAGTGTCACCAAAGGACCCGAAAGCTGTTGTTGAAGAAAAGAAAGACAAGATGGCGTTGGCTGTTATCTATCAGGGAATCCCTGAGGATATTCTTTTGTCGATAGCGGAGAAAGAAACCGCGAAGGAGGCCTGGGAAGCAGTGAAGGTGCTTTGTCAGGGAGCAGAACGGGTGAAAACGGCTAGAATTCAAACTCTAAGATCAGAGTTTGAAGCAATGATTATGAAGGAAGGTGAATCTCTCGACGATTTTTGCCTAAAATTAAATGGACTAGTAATAAACATACGAACCCTGGGTGATGAAATGGCTGAGGCGTATGTTGTTAAAAAGGTATTGAGAGCAATGCCACATAAATTCTTGCAAATTACTTCCGCCATCGAGCAATTTGGCGATCTGGAGAAGATGAGCATTGAGGAAGTAATAGGTTCGTTGAAGGCGCATGAGGAAAGGCTCCGTGGACAACCTGATGCGAGTGGGGGCACTAATCAGTTGCTACTCACGGAGGAAGAATGGAGAAGAAGGATAAGGAGGAGAGTAAATTGCTGCTTACAAGGGAGGACTGGATTAAACGGTCCAATAGAGGTGAAGATAGCTCACAGAGATTCAGGGGAAAGGAGACATTCCGAGGAAATCGTGATAAAAGTAAGGTTAGATGTTGGAATTGCCTTGGGTATGGCCATTTTGCTGCAGATTGTAAAAAGCCAAAACGCGACAAGGAGCAAAGAGAAGAAGCTAACATGGTGCAAGTGCCAGACGATGAACCAGCCCTTCTTCTGACAGAATGTGACGAAGGAGAAAAGAATGTGATGCTGATAAATGAGGAGAAGGTGAGTCCGAAAATTAACAAAGGAGCTGGTGAGGTAGTGTCAAACCTTTGGTATTTAGATAACGGAGCTAGCAATCACATGACCGGACAAAAATCAAAATTTAAGGAATTGAATGAAGAGATAAAAGGGCAGGTGAAATTTGGTGATGGCTCGTTGGTTCAGATAAAAGGAAAGGGATCGATAGCAATACAGTGCAAGACTGGGGACGAGAGGATTCTTCACGATGTATACTACATACCGGCACTTTGTAGTAACATCATCAGCTTAGGACAAATGGCTGAGGAAGGATATAAGATATCAATGAATGGAGATTTTCTGTGGGTTAGAGACACGCAAGACATTCTGTTCATGAA